>NW_027103950.1:0-87837 GCF_902728285.1 Clytia hemisphaerica | reverse complement strand
TTTCCCCAAATAAGAAAACCGATTTTTACGGCCATAAAAAATTTTCCGAAAAAAACTGCTTCAGTCACTTTTTAGAGAACTGCTTCAGTCACTTTTTTGAGAACCTTGCTCTCCATCTTTCTGCCAAAAATCAGGAAAAACTAATGAAGCAATTTTGCACCAAGTCCAAAAAAAACTTATTTTTAGGTAGTTTTTGTGCCCAAATTTGCCACCAAAATGTTTTTTTCAAAAATCGGGCTCCGTCACTTTTTAGGCATTGCTATTTTGTATCATTGTGCAAAAAATTAAAAAAAACTAATGAGCCAATCCCGAGAGAAGCTGCTAACAGACAAACGGACAACGGTCAAATTAAAGGACCTCCCGGTAGGTCCAAAAAGAGCTGTGCTCATATCCCGAAGAGTAAGAGTTTTACGCTCGAAACGAAGGAAGATATTACGTAGCCTATCCAAGCCATGATAAACTTCCAATATGAATATCACTGGATCGATAAACGCAAACTTATTTAGATTAATTTTTGGTGGATTGGTGTAGGCGTTGAAGGATCTTCTGAAAATTGGAAAATTAGGATAATTTTTTTCTCAATTGACTGAAATCAGAAAATTCTCGAAACTTGCATCAATCCACTTGAAATTACTTTTAATACACAAAATGAAAATCACGCTTTTACTCGAAGTTTTTATGTGCTTGTTACATGACATTTATTTCTGATTGGGTCGAATTTATTGACACTAATAAAGTTATCAGGTGTAAGTTGTAAAACAAGTAACATGAGAATAAAATCACGTGAGCTTTTTCGAGTAATCACATGTTTTGACTGCATTGGTATAACTTTCATCGAAACAGACGATGACTAAATTATTTCATGGTGGAGTTTTTGGAAAAGTAAGAACAACGAAATATTGATTCTAAAAATGAGGCACTAAAAGTATATTTCACAAAAAGGTAGTTTGTAAAAAATAAAGGTTTTTCATTAAATTCCATTAAATACAATAAAGTTTACAAGGTTACAATTAGTCGAGAGACCTCAGATTTTAAGGTACATATATTTATTAGTGACATGAAGAGACTAACTTCAGGTGATAAAATGTTTGACTGAGATAAATTCTAAAGTCTATTCGCGTTAAGTGCGCACTCTTTTTGGCGAGTTTATGCATTTGCACTTTTGAGGACGGCGGTGTGACTGAAGCGATTTGGAGCAACCCGTAGATCTGACCCACAAAATCGAGGACGATGAAAGTGTTGATTACCGTCGTCCTCAGTCGGTCAGGAATCAGCCAAATCGAAATCTCACCGTCCGAGTCGCAGAAAAACACACATACATAAACTCGCTAATGTAGAAACCATGTCAGTATAATTAGAGAGATTCCTTCAAGAGTGGTTTCCACATGTTCTAAGAAAGAATGCACATTTAAAGCGACTCTAAGCACTTTCTTCAGAATGGTTTTGCTACCATGTGGCAACCATGCCAGTATGCAATTAGAGTAATTCCTTCAAGAGTGGTTTCCACAAGTGCCTCTAAACACTTTCTTTAGCATGGCGGTGCTTGAAAAAAGGTAAAAAAGGGCAATAAAATTAAAATAAACATTGAAAGAAATATACTATAAGTATGAATTCTGTTAAATACAAATCAATTTGATTTCAAATTGAAAGAAGATTCACCTATTAATATTTCTATAATAGCAAAGTTATGGCACTTGCTACATTAACCTAGGTTCAAACTCCTCGCTTTCCTTCCGGTTTTCACTTTCACTTGTTCTTAGGTTTGCAAGGTGCCGGGTAAGTCCGAACCAAAGTTCGAGAATCGACCCATTGAGAGACTGAATTTCGACGTTTTTGCGACCCTTTGAGAGACTATGAAATGATAAATGAGATTTTACACAATAATATTTTGATAATAACAGTTAAGGCAGCAAAGTAATGGCACATGCTATATTAATTTAGCTTCAAACTCCTATCACTCCTCCCATTTCCACTTTCACTTTCAGTTTTGAAAGGATGTCATCCAAGGCCTTGAAGTCTACACGTATCAAAAATGATTGAAGCCTTTAGATGTTTTCAACTTTTTGAGTTTTGAGCCTAAAAATGTTTTAAAATGTTCATAATTTCACCGATTTCGGAATATTTCTGTGCAATTTTTCAAGTAATTATATGGTTGATTACATTTAGCTTAGATTTGTAAAGGACGAGCGGGGCGATAAATCCGTAATAGCCCCGCTTTTTTGTAATCGCCCTGATGTAAACAAAAATTTCTATTGGTTGAAAGAAAATTTGATTTGATTGGTTAATAAAATATCGTACGAAATTTTTAAGCCAATCAAAATAAGAGTGTCAGTCGAATGTTTTTTTATAGTTTCGAATGTTTTTATAAGTTTCGAAAAGAATAGCGATTGAGTGTTCTTCAATTCTTTTTTTGACCATATAATTAACCGGCAGGTACAAAATGCATAAAACATAATGCATATTGCATAATGCATAATAGTATTGTGTAATTTACAGAACGCTTTTATATTTTCTAAAACTCTCCTTTGTAGAGGCTAAAACCGCAAACTTTTCGAATCCGAACGAAAGAGAAAACATTTGAATCATAACAACAAAGGGTTTTCCGTCAGCATGAATAATAAGAAGATGCAACAGATCAGAAAGGTTTTCCCCTCAGAAAGACTTTCCCCTCTCTTCTTTCTCAAACAAAAAGGTAAACATATAAACATTCGAATGTAAATATATTTGAAGTCTATTTTCTTTGATCTAGCTTTCGCATGACGCTCTTTAATTTATATTGGCTTATCTAACAAAAAACATGTTTAATGCTTTGTAAGAAGGAAAACCCGTTGAAATTTATTAGTAATTGTTCGAAAAGATCTCTGAGAAAACCCAGAATAAAGATCTTGCAACAAAATTTATATTTTTGAGTTAGAAAAGTAATATACGGAGGAGATATTTTCGTGTTTTTTTCTACACTATACTACATTCTGTAAAATACAACTATGAAAATCAAAATGGCGACAAGCATATTTATTTTCAGTATGGATTTTCTTCATCATCCAAAATTCAAATTTACATCTTCCTACCCTTTATTTTCTGGTAGAAAATGGTATATTTGTTTTGTTGAAAGTATTATCTTTCAAATTCTCTTTATTATAGCTTCTAAAATTGACATTTTTCAAATATTATGCATTATGCATTATGCAAAATGCATTATGTTTTATGCATTTTGGACCTGCCGTATAATTAACGCGGAATAACCATGTTATTACTAGTACAAATTGGGTAAGTGTTTTTAAAATCCATAAAGCCTTAAATTGTTCTTAACATTTCGGATATTGAAGCCCTAAATTCGTCATAGTTTGTTCTTATAAAAAAACGTGTAATTCAATTGTCGTGAAAGGGTTTGAAAGCAGAAATCCAGTCGAGGTTGACTCTAGTTGTAATCTACTGTAATAATTCATAATACACATCACTGCGATGAGTCCATGAAATCATGTAGCCCCAGATGGGGGGGGGGGGGCTGACCTTGACGACCGACGGGGAAGTGCCGCTGGAGTTTAAAAAGAGGACCCTGTCGGATATGAATGTTTGGTAAATTTGGGACCCTTTCAGAACGAAAAAAGCGGAAAATTTTCCCATTTTAACCCTCAAAATTGTCTAAAATGACCAAAAATCGACGCTGTCAGGTCGACATCTTGAAATTTAGTAAATTTGGGATCCTGTCAGATATCTCTAGAGTCTGATAAAGGGACCCTGGTCAGCAGCACGTCCCCATACCTAATTCTGCCTAAGTGCCCCACCGGATGTAACCTTTCTCATTTTCCTACCCAATATGTCGTTTGCAAAAAATGTATACACGGCCAAATATAACACGGCCTTCAATCAGCATAAACCTTTCCAACGTACAATTTTCATTCAGATACTTTTATCACCATGCAATGCGATATTATCATCATTATTATCCAATAGTATAAACATTATGAGTAATTGAGAACGTCAGATAAATGACGTCAAATCTTCCTCCACATCGTTCCACCAATTCATAAAAAAATATTAAACATCTTGGATTTATTATTTATTTGTTTGTTTGTATAATCTCAAACATGATCATTTTCATGCATAAATTGCTTCAAAAAGTTTCTCCGGTTTGATCGGTTTTTCAAGTGAGGGCGGTTGGGGCGTTCACTTGATGGGCGGTTGAATAAATACTATCTATTGTGATGACAATACAGTTAATTTAATCATTCCACGACTCTTCTTAAGCAAATTAACAGCCGTATCATGAGAAACTCCGTCTAAAGATTGCTCGTTGACGGCTAAAATTTGGTCGCCCCGCTTCAGGCGTTTGTCTTTGGCGGCCGCCCCCTTATCGAAGACGGTCTTGACGTAGATTGGAAGATCACCATGCGGGGACCCATATCCGCCGACGATAGAGAAGCCGAGGCCTTCGGTGCCGCGTTCAAGGTAAATGACTTTGACTTGTGCTCTAGAATAAACAAATAAGATTGATATACAGTGAAGTCTCTTTAGTTCGAACCTCCTCTATAACTCGGATGTCTCTATAACTCGGATGTCTCCTTAACTCGAAGAAGTTTTATGATCCCTTCAGTTAACAATGCCTTACAAACCTTGCTCCAAAACTCATTAATTTGTGTTCCCCCCGCGTGTTCGAGTTAAAGAAACTCCACTGTATCGTTGGAAGTCTATCTCCGCTAACACCCTACCTGGAAATGCTTTGAATAAGAAAGTGAGTGAGAACCTCATTTTTCATTACCTTTTCATTATTGTTTGAGTACAAATATGTTAACTTGGAGATATAAAAGCGAGCAAAATTTGGTTCGAATACTGAAAGAATACAACTACTATCATATATTTAAGTTTTCCTTTCATATTATACTTCCTTACAGCTACTTGTTCCAAAATAAAAGCCCCTCCTAAGAGGAAGTATTTATTCGAATGGTCGTTTAGGCCTTCAGCCGACCGACTCTTCTCTAAACATGCCGGTACCTAAAAACTTTTCTTGCTATTTCGACGAAGAGAATTTTTTTTCTTCAAAAATTACAAAATGTAGACAAAAATTCCATGAATGACCAAAGTAACCGACCGACCAACCCACCTCCAAAATCTAGGGTCGGGTGACGGCAAACCAATAATTTTTAAGTCCACCCTTATTTTTCATAAAGAAGGGGCAATTAAGAGAAGGGGGCGTTTATTCGAAGTAATAAGGTACACGAAACAAACATACTTGTATCCGATACTATCGTCTGACCCAGCCGCTGACGATTGTTGAGAAAGCGTCGTGCGTTCAATATTCAACTGTTGTGTCTGTTGCTGCAACAATGGTCCTTGTTGTTGCACAACACTTTGGTTTGTTGATGATGAATCACTTAAGTGTTGCTGATGTTGTATGGGCGGTGGGGCGGAGACAGGTGCGGCAGCAGCAGGGTGTCCTTCAACGAATGGGCGGTTGATGTAAAGGATAACGCGACCGTTATGTATTTGTGAGAATAAAACCTGATGATGAGAACAATTAAAATTATGTCTGATGGAAAATAATTAAAAATTTGACATTAAAAAAGTCAAAACGAAAAACTCATTCTCAAAAAGAAATCTATGCATGGCTGTCATTGAAGGTAGGAGGCACACAGTGTTATTCGCGCTTTTTCTAGTTTGAAAAATATAACACCTTTATCAAAAGGAAGTGTAAGGGAGTGGTAAGAAGCTACTAGGGGGAGGAGTGGAGGATTCTAGGGGGAGGGGTCAAAACTTTTTCCCGCCCTTAGGTGGTAGATACTTTCTGACCACTCCCTAATAGTGTTTATAAGAACGAATTCAAATTCTCTCAAAGAGAAGTTTTACTGAAGGTTTACCTACAAAATAACCGGACTCCCACGACTGCATTTCCTTTGAAAGGAGAGGTGAAAATCCCTCAATCCTATAAGAATAGACCTTTTCATAAATTACGTTACAAACGTTACAAACATCACTTGCTTCGTTTTGAAATTATTGCCATGGTGATTAACTCCCAGCGGATTTTATTAAAACTACTTCCTATTTTTTTATCACCATGGTAAATGTTTGAATACGAGGCAAGTGATGTTCGTGACGTAATTTATGAAAAGGTCTATTTCATACTCAAAAAATGATGAAAATAAGAACATGTTAAGAACATTTTTAGGCTTCAAACTCAAAAAGCTAGGACCACCCAAAAGCTTAACAAAAGTTTAGGATGTTATAAAAAATGGAATTATAATTTGTAAAAGAAAATAAAGAATTAGTGCATACCTGCGCGTCGGATAAATCTTGAATAGCTGTTCCGTTAACAGTAATGACACGGTCGCCAATTCTCAAGGGAGCTTTGCCGGCAGCCGAACCAGGTTGAATGTAGGAGATGGAGAGAGAGTTGTTAGGGCCAGCGGTTAGAGATAACCCTAGTTGATCTTTGCGACTCTTGTAGAACTCGACCAGCCGACCTCCAGGTTCTCCTGAAAATGAGAGATAAAGTAAAAAATTTTGAAATAGTTTTTCGTGCGTCTCTTTAAATGACTCAATTTTCTTACAAAACATAATTTGAATTACAAACTTTGAGAATTTCGTCAATGTCAACTCTGCTTTGTCAGCATAAGAGGATAATATATAATTATCATTGAGACCTTTCCATTCATTGGTTGAAAGTGACGTAAAATCAATCAATACGTCACTTTCAACCAATCAGCTGTTGGGTCCGTGGAAGACATTGGGCTTTTCCAAAAATAGTCCATGCCCCCCACCCCTGTTGAGAATATCGGATATCCAGGGAGTTAGCGATTTTTGTTCAAAAGTGGATATCCAGGGGGTTAAATATCTACAAGAAAGCGGATATCCAGGGGGTAAAGTGTCTTTTCAAGTAAAAAATATGATATCCAGGGGGTTGAGCATATTTCAAAGAGTGAATATCCAGGGGTCTTTACTAATGAAGTAGGATATCCAGGGGGTTACATACTTCGAAAAATCAACAGTGATGTAAAAAATTTTTCTGGAAAAGCCTATTGCATTGCAAAGGTGCATATCATAAATAGAGCAGGTTTTTCTTTCCAATTCAACCGATATATATTTTTCAAAAGCAAAATAGCAACAAAATTAAGCAGCTTGCTTTTAAGCACTGTGAGACCTGAACTCCTCACAGCAACTTTATTTAATGAAAGAGTGAAAAATAAAATTGTCTAAAATAGCTAAGATATTCCAAAAAAATTTAAGCAATCTTAAAAATAAGTAATTTTACCCTTGATTCCAACAAAAATGTTTAGAAACATAATATTTTTGAAAAAAGGTGTATGCAAAACAACGAAACCGGTATAGATTAAAATCGGTATTTGAAATACGGCCTAAATTTTAAGGCATTACTTTGTCTTGTCTTGGAGAGCTCAAAGATTCATCTCCAGCCTCAGGCTAAATCTCAAGGGTTTTTCTCCGTCGTAAGGAAATATCGACTGGGAATTTCGGTAAAGTTTCTCCCGATACTTCCCCGATAAAAAAAATCGGGTTCACACATACCTGTTAACGAAAAAGCGCCTTGAATGGTTGGTACCAGTGAAATCATTGACTCGTCCCGAATGGAATCCGATAAAACTGATGACGTCACACCTGGGCCACCGGAAACAGATGAACGGCCCGAACCAACATTCAATCGGGAAATTTGTAATACTAATAATCCGTTTGTTCTCTGAAATGAAAAATGATTATTCTTACAGAAAAAACGTATATTTAAAGGTTCAGGATCTTAAAAAGGAGCGTTCAAACAAATATGGTTCCAGCCTTCCAGCCATAGGACAAAAAAGCCAAACACAAATGATAAATCAATCAACCTGATTGTTTTCGATGGAAGAACGAAAATATTTTTACTTAAAAGTGGATAAAGTTTATCCAAATAATTATAGACGAACTATACTAATCATTAAGCCTCGAAGAGGAAACTCTTGGATGGGAAATGAAACCACTTATATCTTATGTCTATGATCTCATCCAAAAACACAAACGCGGAAAATGAAATCCATCGCCAGATATCGAAAAATGTACCGCATGAAAAATAAAGAAACCGTTAGGCACAATCCTTTATCCTAGAAGCGGCGCAAAACCTATTGCTTAGTCACTTTTTCTTGCTGAAAAAAAAACTTTTTGAAGATTCCTCTCTAGCATTCTGCTTCAATGATGATAAACTTTCCTGAGCGTTTAGTTGAAAGAACAATCCACTTTTTTTCAATTTTGAATAGCCAAAAAAGAAAATTCAGTCAGCCATATATTATAATACAAAGTTTTCAATTTTTTTAATAAACGTCAAAATGTCTCTTTATAAGACTACTGTATAGCTAAAAGACAAATTGACGAATTCGAAAAATTCAGAAAGTAACAAAATCAACATTAGAAACACAAAATACGTTTTTTTATAAGAACAGACTATATAAGAACATAAGGCTTCGATGGTCAAAATGCTAAGAACAAGTCAAGAACACTTTAAGGCTTAGCAGACTCTAATACACCCGATTTCTTAGAAAATGGGCTAAAATGCTCAAAAGATAGTGAAAATAAGAACATTTTAGGCTTAATACTCAAAAAGTTAAGAACATCCGAAGGCTTCAAAAATTTTGGATGTTCTTATAAAAAAGAAACTTGTAAGTTGAAAAGCCTACAGAGGAATTAGCAAGTCTTTTCGAAACATTTTCTCCTTTGCTTTTCTTATCGATATCATGTTAATCCAAGTACTCCCATTTTTCTTTTAGTACAAAACACTGTTAAAATAGTCTGGTAAATAGAGGCAAGTGTTTAGCAGAAGCTCAATCATTCAAATATTTCACACAGTGATTGATGTAGTGAACAACTAGCAAAGAAAATAAATATCGAAATAAAGTCTCGCTCAGTCAAACCGTTTAAATAAGGCTTTGTATGGAAGACTTTTGGCAGGAAGAAATGCAACAAAAACAAATAACTCGGTAGCTCGAACATTTTTAACAGAGTTTACTATGGAAAACTTTTGACAAAACAAAAAGTTTGAAACAGTACATCCGCTTATGAAGGTAAGGTTAAACCTAAGTAAATGTTAACGAGTAAATAATCTCAACTATTTCCTTTTAAGCAGATACAAAATTCGTTTTGCATTTTTTTTTCGTTTTAACTGTGCAATACACCCCTTCTTTTTATAAGAAATAGTAAATTTTAGTTAAAGATCGACTGTTCTTATTTTTTTGACATTTTGAGGCTCGAATTGTTCTCATCCTGAAATTATTTTTCAGCATTCTTAAATATTCTAATAAAATATAAAGCAGGGTTCAAATCATGTATAACCGACCAAAAAAGTGTTAGCAAATCAATCCTGCAAAGAAAAAATATATACGACAAAATCAATAGTAAAGATCGTTGATGGAAATAGTTCAAAACAAATGATTGAATACTACCGCTATCCAAGCCTAGTGTAAAAACTGCCACTTAGTACACATTCATCGACCCAATGCCACACACCTAAATAACCATTTCCATCTGACATACACATGAAAAGACAAACCCAAAAAAAATACAAATCCGGTACCAATATTGTAAGGGTACATAAGTAGCTCAGTTTCGACCCCTGTTGCTGGACTGACTTATGTACCAAGAAGAAAACAGACAGACCTCCACTATATAAAATAGCATTCCCCATTCCAATGAAGCAGACAAATCAAAAACCCCTTTTCCTTGACTGTATGGAGTAAGGGCTAAGTGATCAAAGGCGCCAGCGTTACAAACTATTGATTTACCGTCATTTTTTGTAAGTTTCCCATTTCCGCACTAAGATTCTTGTCGCTTTTCCGGAATCTTTGCGCTATTTTTCCCGGAATAACCGGCATTAGATTGGAAAGGGTTTGTTTCTAATAGTACGGAAAATCTTGTGTTTACTGACGAAACTGCCCAACTTTCAGAAGCTCATTTTTCAACTACCCGAAGTCCTGGTCTTTTTCCGCTAGTAAAGTGGCAAAGGAATCTTAGTGCGGAAATGGGAAACTTATAAAAAACGACGGGACGTTTCGTATCCCCACTCTTTTCAATACTAAGCCGAGCGAGATGGCCGTTGATCTCTCGAAAACAATCAAAAGACTGTATAAAATCCTAGATTACTCAGCCCCCTACGTAAAATATCGACTCTATCTAACAAACGTTTCAAAAATTGGACCACAAATTTCGACCTACATAACTCTCCAAAAGATTTCAAGATATTAATTTCACAACAGACGAGGAAAATAACAGCAGATACAGTTATTGACTAATCAAAATATATTTAATCAAAACTATTCTAAATATGTAGTCAAAATCCTTCATCAGCTTTGAGTGGACAATAATATTGTTGCAATCATTGTATTATAATCATCATATCATATTTCTTGCTTTCTATTTGTGTACATTCATGATCTCCGGTTTATAAGAACTAATTTCCAGGTATGACCGTTTTTTATGCACTGCAGTAGTCAAAGAAAGGTCTTTTGTCTGAGTCAGCAAATGAATTTTAGCACATATTTTTGTTAAAATAAATAGAATTTTGAAACGGAAAGGCCTCTCTAAATAATTTTGGTAAAATTCGCTTGTAAACCTTACAAGTTTTTTGTTCACTTTTCTCTGACATTTCTTTTGAAAATTTCGTCACCTTTTCTTGGACTTGGACTAACGATCTAACTTTCTATTCTTGTCTGTCGATCTCAAAAGGGAGATCTAAGTTTATGAAGGGCCTACGAACGTATGGATTTTCGAAAATATATCAAGAATAAGTAAGAACCAACCAGAAACGTTTTTGTTGAAATGGAGAAGTCAAAGCTCTGTTCGTTATGAAGAATCCTGATTTAAGTTCTTACAAGGGTTCGTGCTTACTTATTTTTATCCTTGTAAAAATAATCATGTGTTAAGAAATCAGGCTATATATCTTACTTGTTTAAAAATTCCCGTGAAGAAATCTCGATCTGTGTATGTTTTTAAATACAGCTTCGAACATTGCATGTGATGACATAAAGTTTCACCACATCAAAGAATTTGATGACGTAATACACAAATCGTTAACCGGTTTTGAAATTTTCGATTAGTCACCACTTTTTCCCCTTGTTATAGAAATTTGATAAGAAAAAACAGGACATTGAAATTGTAGAATTTAAAAGTTGCCGCAAATTTACAAAAAATCGTATTAGTCTTATTAATACTTCTAATTCATTTTGATGGAAAGTTATAAAAGTACTCGTTTTCAAGTCAATAAAGTCAATAATTGGAAGTCCTCTGTCCCTTAAAGACCGAAAATCGACTGTAAACTATATTTTAGTGACTGACAACACCCCCCCCCCCGTACATACAATGTCAATGAACTGTGCCCTGTGTAAGGCTAAAGAACCATGAGCCAGGTTTACTAAAACAATTCTCACCACTAAAACGAGATATAATGTGATATTATTTCAAAAATGAAAAACAAAATTCTAAATTTTCCGCCAACAACAAACATTCCTCTATAGTTTAAACACAACATCAGCATTAATGAATCCAGAAGCAAAGCTTTTTATCGTCGAACTGGAAGTAACAAATTAATTATAACTTGTCATTGCAAAATTAGCATAATTACCTTTTGAATCTTTAAGCTAATGACTAATTACGAAAACATCATGTGTTTAAGATCAGATTAGATCCGGAAATTACAAAATAGACAATTCAGGGTATCTCACCGTTATTCCCAGTAAATAAATCTCTTTTTTTGGATGTTCTTATAAAAAAATGTGTATGTAAATCTTTTTTGTAGGTTACAAAGGAATTATTTTGAGGAAAATAAATTTAATTTTCTGTATAAAAACGTTCCAAACCATACCCAAAACACTAAACGTTTTTTTTTGATAAGAACAAACTATATAAGAACATAGTGCTTCGCTGGACAAAATTTGAGATCATTTTAAGGCTTTGTGGACTCAAAAACACCCTATTTCTTAAGAAAATGGTCAAAAATATTCACAAAAGGTTTCAAAATTTTTGGATGTTCTTATAAAAAAACGTATATTGACAACGCTTAAGCAACATTAGCATGTTTGCAAATAAGGTTGTTTATGTTTATTGGGTGATTGTTGTTTTAATTACTTTTGTTCTGAGCTAACAAATAATTCATTTAAAGTACATAGGGCACCTGTCAGAAGGGAATATCTTCTCACGATAATTCATGATATCCATTGCAGTGTCTTCCACGGACCAAACGACTGATTGGTTGAAAGTGACGTAGTGACTAATTTTACGTCACTTACAACCAATCAGCTATTGGGTCCGTGATGTAAGACATCGAAATGGTGCATATCATGAATAGCAAGGATCGAGGCTTGTTTTAACAGTCTTGGTCTGTCTGTCTGTCTGTCTGTCTGTCTGTCTGTCTGTCTGTCTGTCTGTCTGTCTGTCTGTCTGTCTGTCTGTCTGTCTGTCTGTCTGTCTGTCTGTCTGTCTGTCTGTCTGTCTGTCTGTCTGTCTGTCTGTCTGTCTGTCTGTCTGTCTGTCTGTCTGTCTGTCTGTCTGTCTGTCTGTCTGTCTGTTCACAAAGCCACTATTCATGACAATTTTTCAAAATATATGATACAGTTAATGTTACCCATAATTACCCCTAATCAAAAGACAATTCTGCAACACAATATATAATCATCAAATAAATTATGATGAAGGTTTAGTAAATGGAAGTTATTTTGAATGCTTCCTGTTTTTATCTCTTTCTTTAAGGAAGTCATTAGGAGTATCCTAAGGGTTGCACTAGTGCCTACTCTTGACCGAACTTTCCTATCTGAGAATTTTTGATGGCGCTGAGTCCAGTGAGGTAGACTTAGAGGACATGGCAATCTTAAAATTCGTTTCAAAAATCATATAAAAACACCAAAACAGGATTCTCCGTATACTCCATCAAAATTTATGAAACTCTAAAAATTAAAACATGAAAATACCACAAAAATTTGAAAAAGAATTGGTCTATTGTTCGTGGTTTTATGTTTGTTTTTCTTCAAAAAAAGGGAATGGATATAGTGGCATGGATTTGCTACAACCTCAAGCAAAGCCAAAAATCAAGTCCGCAAGATTACACAGGGTCAATTATCAGCGCCATCAAATCTATCAAAAAGTGTCTCCCGAGCTACATACACGCTTTTTTTTTATAAGAATGGTGTTTTTTTATTTCATCATGGATATTCTTAACTTTTTGGCGAAAATCGTCCAAAAATATTCTTACGGTATTCTTAGGTTAAGATCGAAATTGGCAATCTACATGTTAAAATGCATCAAAAATGGCATTCTTAGGTTTAGTTGCTAAATTCCATGATGGTGATATTCTTACCATATTCTTAATTTTTCGGCCATTTTCATCATGGACATTCTTATAAAGTGTATTCTTATAAAAAAAAGCGTGTAAGGGCAAGTTACTTCAATATTTACAGTGGTAGTAAAAATTGAGCCTAAAAATATATTTTAGAAACCTTTTTGGTCTAAACAGTGAATTTTTTACTATATTTTCTATCTGGTATACAAAATACGCTACCTTCTGTCTAAATCGTTAAGTTCACTGGCGAATGCCAGTTTTGAATCTATTTACCCAGCTATTAAACGTTGGTTGAATCAAGCTAACGGTCTCAAGAAAAATCTCCACAATCAAATCATCCATAGGCAAGATTAGCTGTAGAAAATCTTTACTAATTCAAACAACAAAATAAACTCATTAAAGTGTTTAAGGGAAATCTCATTCACTAAAACATGTCAATATCTAATTAAATCAAAATACTAGAAGGTTTTAATTACTAAACAGACAGGATTAATACCTAATTCTTAATTATCAATTAATGCGTCATTTAAATAAAAACGGAAATAAAGGTCACCATCAATAAATTTTGGGATAAACTCACCTATTTGATCGAAGCATGCAATGTATCTGTATTACACGTTTTTTCATAAGAGAAATCTATATAAGAACATAAGGCTTCGATGGCCAAAATGTTAAGAACAAGTTAAGAACATTAAAGGATTTGTCGTCTCTAAAACACCCTTTTTCATAGGAAAATGGCCAAAAGTACTCACAAAATGGTCAAAATAAGAACAGGCTAAGAAACTCAAAAAGTTAAGAACATCCGAAGGCTTCAAAAATTTTGGTTATTCTTATAAAAAGAACAACGTGTATTTACTAAACTTGTTTCTTTGGTGAATGTCTTTAATGGGAGCTAAGGTACACCCTTTTTTTATAAGAACAATTTTATAAGAACAATGAGGCTCAAAAATGCCAAAAAATAAGAACAGCACATAAATATACAACAGACCCTCTGTATAAACATCAACACAATTCCTTGGTCCCTTCAGATACCAAACCCTCATAAATAGAACCTCTTATACTTGAAATCAATATCACTGTAATCTTCAGACGATCTTGATCTTCCTGCGAGCTTTCGAGTTATAGCGAGTTTATGTGGGACGCTTTCTGTGAAAAATTTTACGGATCAGAGAGCTGTTCCAAATTGTTTCAGTCACTCCACAGTCCACAAAATGGTAAAGTCGCTAATGAAAGGAAACTCACTTCGATGAGTATGTACTATCGACCCATTATTTTGGACTCAGTTATCAATGAATGAATCGAGCACTAGGTTCGAAATGGGACCAAAACTCGTATTGGCAGCCTTGATCTTTTGACCATCGCCCTTAAAATACTCCAATGCCAAAATAAATATGTTTTTTGTTTCGAAATAAGACTTACATTACCATAATAGTACATAAAAGAGAGAGAGGATCGTATATAATGGAATAAATCAGACTAAAACAAATCAAATTAAACTCTATAAAGATTTACTTCCATGAATCTGCATACAACACTCAATTACTTACTTCCTACAAAAACAACATATTTCCAAAAATTAAAATTGCAAATAGCTACAACTGATCAGATTCAAATAATTTCCTAGCTGGCATCTAACGTTGTGAGTATTAAATAAACGTTGAAACAACGTTGTGTGTCAGCTGGGTTCTGCACTATTCTTGCTGTTTTATTAGCTAAACTTTAGCATGCAATTAAACAGTGCTTAAACGTCATGAACAAGCTGCTTCTCACAGCAAGAGAATCAATCATTATCAAACTTTCAATGAAAGAAATTCCACATACCAGAGATATGAGAAAGTTTGTAAGCATAAGCTAACATTGTCTGTACACAAACCTAGTATATACGGCTATTTTCAAAATTCATTGCCGTAGAGGGTCTGCTGTTATTGTCTTTTCTCGTTTGAGATTTTTCAAACCGACCGCTGCGATGGAGTGTTGGCGAGAGAGGGATGACGATGACAGATGTGTTACTATTTATAAATCATACTTCATCGCAGAGGTCTCCGTACGGGACTTTTTTATCAAACAGACAATGCGGACAGAGTGTACTACGAAGCGATAAACGTGAGATACACTCTGGTACAGAGTAAAGCTAACAGCGAGTAGAAGTAGACTAGAGTCCTTTATAACACAGTATGCTAGACTAAAAAGCAGCCGAAGCAAATTTTTTACATTTTTGAAGTCTTGACGATTATAGCTTTACGATACTAACAACAAGTACAGACTCCAAATGAACACACGCCCTAAATTGTCAGGCTGAAACAGAAAACGCGTGCATCAGGCAATAACCTCAAACCTACCATTAACCATGAAATTAAACTTGAATCTTCCTGGCGGTATGATCTGCTGGTCCTTTTGCGGGAGCTCAGGAACCTTTAGTGTTGTACTATTTGTTCGTGAAAAAAAAAAACTTAAACACTTACCCGCAGAGCTGATGCTGCTTTTTCTTGAGTTGCATTTCTCAAATCCTCTCCGTCCACCGCTAGAATTTGATCTCCACGCTGAAGTTTGCCGCAATTAGCTGCAACACTGTCCACAACGATGTCCGAAATAAAAACACCTGATTCATCCCTAAAATAAGATTAACGAAACAGAGACGTCAAAATAACAGTTTGTGAACGTCCATGACACTCTTGTAATGTTAGATAAAGTGAATGGTGTGTGATGGCTGGAAAAAGCTGTTTCTAATGTACCTTACATTTGCCCTGAGCGCCAATCTTCACTTCAGTGAGTAACAAGCGATACTTTGATGGACCTACCTGGATTATGCATTTAACACGTTTATAATTGATATCTACGTGACGTGACCATTAAACAATCATTCAGAACACAAATAGTGACGATCTATTAAAATTAGTCGTTTGTTTCTTATAAAAAAAACGTTTAGAAACCAAAATTTCCAGAAATTTCATGCTCTTGTTCTTTCATATTCAAGACTTCGTGAGCAAAAAAACATCTCCAAAAAATTGAGTAATTTGGCTAAGAACATTGATGTATGTTTATTTAGTGATTCTTATTGATCAAGATGCTTTTTTTGAGCTGAAAAATTCATTTTTTACAAAAGTCTGCTTGAGCCATCTTTTATCTACTTTCATACAAAAAATCAGAAAAAAACAATGGTCCAATATTTCACTAAGTCCAAAAAACCCTTTTATGGCCGTTTTTTAGCTGAAATTTACCCAAATTTTTTTCTCTCCAAAAATCGGGCTCCGTCACGTTCGAGGATTTATAGTTATGCATCTTTATGCAAAAAATCGTAGAAAATGAAAGAGCCAATCAATCTAATACCTAAGCAATTGATAATGTGCTTATAAAAAATATCGAATTTGGCGAGTTTTTCTATAAAAACACGCCAAACAACCAAAATTTCCTGTCTAAACACTCGTGAGAAAAAAAAACATCTATCTCATAAAAAAATTGAGTAATTTGACTGAGAACATTGATGTATGCTTATTAATAGTGATTCTTATAGATAAACATGCGTTTTTTGAGCCAACAAATTTTTTTTGCAAAAATCTGCTAAAGCCATCTTTTACCTATGATGGTACCTTTCTTTTATGCAAAAAATTAGAAAAAATTAATGATCCAATTTTTCACAAAGTCCAAAAAACCCGTTTTTTAGCCGTTTTTTGGCCCAAATTTGCCCAAAAACATTTTTTTTCGAAAATCGGGTTCTGTCACATTCAAGGGTTTATAGTTATGCATCTTTGTGTAAAAAATCATAAAGAATGAAAGAGCCAATCTCGAGAAAAGCCAATACCTAAGTAATTGATAATGTGCTTATAAAAAAATATCGAATTTGGCCAGTTTTTCTATGAAAACACGCCAAGCAACCCAAATTTCCTGTCTAAACACACATATTCTTCAAAAGTAAGCCCTCATGAGCAGAAAAAACATCTATCTCATAAAAAAATTGAGTAATTTGACTAAGAACATTGATGTATGCTTATTAATAGTGATTCTTATAGATAAACATGTGTTTTTTGAGCCAATAAAATTTTTTTGCAAAAATCTGCTTGAGCCATCTTATACCTATGATGGTACCCTACTTTCGTGCAAAAAATCAGAAAAAATTAATGATCCAATTTTTCACAAAGTTCAAAAAACCCGTTTTTTAGCCGTTTTTTGGCCCAAATTTGCCCCAAAAATTTTTTTTCGAAAATCGGGCTCCGTCACATTTTGGGCATTGCCATTTTGCATCATTGTCCAAAAAATCAGAAAAAACTAATAAGCCAATCATGAGAAAAGCTGGTAACTAACGGACGGACGGACAGACGGACAAAGGTGAATTTATAGGACCTCCACCGGGGTAGGTCCAAAAATGCAAAACAAAGGAAACAATTTCAGTCAGTAATGTAACGGAGAAAAGCTCACTTTCAAGTTAGTTTATTTCTTACCTTCCAACGATACTCAGCCCCAGACCTCCATAAGAAGGTTTCTCCAATTGAACGTTCAAACATTCGAATGCATCTGAAGAAAATGAAGAAGAGAAGATGAAAAATTGAGAGAAAATTACACAATGGAAAAGAATATCATAATTTTGACAAATGAGCTTCTAAAACTATAAGGTCGTATTGAAGCTAAGACAGCGCGTCTAAAAATAAAGACACACAAGGCATTATGCCTGGAGGGTAGTGGTTTTGAGTTATGACCAATGGACACAAGACATATAAAGAATCGTTTTGAAAGATTTTGACTGAAAACATATCTTTAGAATTCCTAAGACAACGTTCAATCTTCAACTAACCCTCATCTTTAATCCTGCCCTGCTTCTTTAAACTACCGCCATCCGCCCAACCACCATCATCATCGCCCTCATAAAACACTCGATTGACATACGACTTAAAGTCATACTTCAAACCACCTTCTGATGATTTGGACTCGACTTTTCGTAAAAGTTTGTGTTGATGTCTACTAGGTTGAGCATCTGTTGATGAGAGACTTTTGTCATGATTCGCATTGAACTTTTTATCGCGTTGCGAAGCCCTTTCTGGTTGACCACGCCAAAGCTCACATGGTTCTTTCGAATCAATTTCAGACAGAGCATCATCGAGTGAGCATTCTCGAATATCTTCATTAACGAGGGTTTCGTTTTGGGTTTTATCAGGTTGGTTTTTAGTTCCACGTTTGGAGGATCCTGCGTGATTCCCATGGCTCTCTTCGGCGATTGCAGAGTCTGGAACTATGTCTTTCTCAGGATCCGGTAATTTCCGGCGACGCTGTGATGATCTTTTGGAGCTTCTATGTTCTTTCTTTAAACCTCTTTCCGCAGAGTTACTCTCCGTGTCTTTCGATTTCGATTTCTTTCGTTGAGAAGATCGACGAGTTTCACTCTTACGATTGATATCAACGACATCCGGGCTATTTTCACTTCCCGATGTCTTTTGTTGTGACGATCTATGGCCAGTTTCACGGTCTAAGTTTTTGATCCGGGAATTATCAAACTCGGTAGATTTCAATGGGAAATTTTTCGAATCTGGATCTTTCTCTCTTAAAGAGGATCGGAGCATTGATTTTGAAATTTGCTCCTTACATCTGTTAGTCCCGTTAACGTCGATATTCCCCGTGCTTTTACGTCTCGACGAGGTGCGTTGTAGCGGCCGCCCGTCTTCCGTACGACGTCGTGTTGATGTACGTAAGCCTTTGAATTTTTCTTTCGTAGATTGTTCTGTTGTGGGGTTGTCTACATCGGGTGCAAACGGTGAAGAAGATTCTGTTGTTGAAAGATGTGACTCCGTGGTGCCTGAAGGGTTGGTTTTGCTCGTATCGGGCGCCAATGAAGGGAAGGTTTCCGGTGCTTGAGTGAAGGTTTCCGGTGCTAGAATGAAGGTTTCCGGTGTTGCAGTGAAGGTTTCCGGTGTTGGGGTGACGATTTGCGGTGTTGGAGTGAAGGTTTCCGTGGTGTCTGATAGAGATTCCACAGTGAGGGTCGTAGAGAGAGCAGCATCGTTTTGAAAATCTATCTGAAGGTTATGGTTATTGTGGAGATGAGATTTTTCGTTTTTGATCGGTTCGTCAGATTCTATTTCAAGAATCCCAATCATCTCTGGTGAATCTTTGCAATTGATCTGATCAGAAGTTATATGTTGCTGTTCATTTAACGGAGTTGAAGTTGTTTCAGATTTTTGAGATGTTTGGTTTTGAATCTCATAGACTGAATAAGAAGCAGTGGTCTCTTTCGTATCAACCGTTGGAGACTCTTGTTCCTGGTTTATTTCAAAGTTCTCTTCAATATTATCTGTTGACAATAGAGGTTCTTCAAGGCTCTTGATCAAATTTTCCATTTCTTCAAACGGGTCTGAGAATTCAAATGTTTCTTCATTGCCAGAGTAATGATCGTCTTGAAACCAAGATTTATCGAATTTCATAATTGGTGTTTTTAATAGGTGCCCGCCGGTGTCTTGAGATGATTCATTGTTCTGGTATAAATGATCGTTCAAATTACTATTAGATTTCTTTTCATTTGTTTTGAAATCACGTGGCGTGCTATTTAGTTGTAAAACAGTCCGTTCTGAAATGTTTGATCTCTCCTTCTCGTTGCAATGTAAACTTTTTATGCCGTTGTCGGTAATTTGAGCTGAGGGTTTTTCTCCCAGGGAATCTAGCCTTATACTTGGTAAGACAACATCTGTTTTTGTTTCGTGACAAGAGCTAGACGCCTGCGCCAATGTGTGTAAAAAATGATCTTCAGATAACACCGCTGTCCCCTTACGGACGGTAGAGGGCGGAGTAAGTGGTATCATTTCGTTAATGACAAGGTCAAGACATTCGGCAATCGACCGGCTATTCGTGTTCGGTACACTAAATGCATTTCGCCGACTACCGAAACTGTACCGATTTTTTTCGGAACGACCGAGAATTAATTCGAGATCAATATCGTCAGAAGTCGGTAAGACAAAATCGATTTCTTTACTTTTTGCAGTGACTTTATTTTCACTATATTGGAATTCTGTGTTTTTATTTTCACCGATTTCAGGTCTCCTTATATCGTTCCCATTATGATCTTTAGTATTCGTTTCGGTCGTTTTTCGTCGCGTAGATAAACGAATAGTACTCGGTGCTATAAACGAGTCTTGACGACAATCTTCCGTTAGAGTAATCGCTTCGTCGTTACATTTTACAAAATCTGTTTCATTTTTTGTTACAACGCGAGCATTGTTCTCCCAAGATACTACATTATTACTGGAAAACTTTTTCTTAATACTTCGTTTTTTGCTTTTCCGTTGACTCGATCGATGACTTGAGGTTGAACGCCGCAACCCACCGGATGTGGAACGCCGCAAGCTACCGGTCTGTGTAACGAGTCCATTATCGAGTAAATCGTGTTGTGACGCCGTCAAAATTTTCGTTTTGATCGCATCAGCATCACGTAAAAGATTCTCCAGTTTTTCTGCGTTACCGTTCACGTTATCTCCCGTTACGGCGATAAGAAAACTCGCTGTTCGGAAATGGTCACCGAGTTTTTTCGTCTGTTCTCGTTTGTAATGACGAAAAGACGACGACGAACGAATACTGCTCGCGTTTGATGATTTTCGTCGACGTCGTGAAGATCGATAGCTCGTACTCAAACTCTCGTCTCCTTCCATTACATTCTCGGTTTTCGTTTTTGACGAACCTCGTCGGGAATGCCGATCATGATCCGAACGATCAAATTCGTTTCTATTCTCGGCTTTCCGAATTCCATTAGATTTGTTTTGACTTTTCTTTTCTCTTGTTGACGATCGCCTAGAGCTGCGAACCGAACCTGATCTTTTCAAGTCGCCATTATCGGTTTCGATCGGCTTCACATCCGGTAAATCCCGAGTTTTCACGAAAACACCTTCGCTTTGTGCCCGTCTAGCCGTCGTTTTCGGTTTTGTCGAGGACTTTTTTGAATCGTTCCTTTCTAGTTTGTTAGTTTGAGTCAATGAATCGGTTTCATTAGAAACGCACCGATCATTTTCGGGTTTTGCGGCATTGTAAATATCCCGAATATTGTCTCCTCGATCGTCTCTTGAAGTTTCATATGATCTTTCTAAGTGAAGGGTACTGTTCAGATAAGAGTCTTTAGCCATTGTAACAGTTGCTTTTTTGTCTGTCACATCAATATGGTCTGTTCCGCCCACTTCACGCCCGTCCACAATCTCCTTACCAACGCCCACGGAGGGACCACAACTTTTCGATTTTCGAACATAGTATTTCTTCATGCCAGATAAATGAGTGCAGTTCACCGTCTTTTTGGTTTTGTCTCGTTTATTACAAGCGTAAGAATGAAACTGGTATATCAAGGCATCACTCTGTTCGTTTTCGTCTTGATCATTCAAATGTTTATGGGTAAGCGAGTCGGTAATTTCGATTGAAGTCTTTTTCGAGTTTTGAACGCTGTCCCTATCACTGATAGATGAAAGTCCGTTCGTTAAATTTGATGTAAAACTATATCCTCTGTAATCTGGAGCAGATAATTTTGTTGAATTTTGAACCCCAATCGTGTCCTTAAAAGTTTTATCAGAAGAACCTCTATGCTGATGATCACCAGTGACTTTGAAAACACTTCCTGTTTTCTCTGGTGCAATAATTTGTGATTTTGATGATTTCTGTTGTTGCCGCGCACTAGATGTCCATATAGCCATTCCTCAATAATAAAACTCATAAAAAAAATCCAGATTTTTTTTTCTTCTCGTAGATTCTTTCACAATTTTCAATAAAATTCAAACTCATTGAAATTCATATAATAAAAAAACCACGAGACAATCTTTAAAAAATCAAGTGTCAAATCGATGGTTTGAACAAAATATACGATATACGTGTTTCACCTATGAGGAAATATACGCATAGAGAACTCCTAAGATGGAGGGTCAGTAATTGAAATATTCTATATTCATGACGCCATCTTTGATGCAGTAACACCCGAAAAAAAAACAGTCGTCTACCTCTTAGTTAGCCTGTACCACCCCGCCGCCACGGGCGTTTTTTATATTTTGTAAAAAACTTGTCACAACGACGGAAAAAAAAACAGTCATCTAATCACGTGGGTCAGATCATTAGAAATGCGGGTCGACGCGGATGAAAGTTCGTAGAAATTCACCGAAAGAGGGCTAGTGACTAGATTTCTCTCTTCACAAGTTAATGAATGTTTTGTGTCAAAAAATCATAGAGACCACAAGTACCACAAATAACTCGATAACAAAATCTTGAGTTGCAGGCAATCGAAAATCAAAGAAAGGCTCAGATCCTCAGAGTCTCTCCTCCTGAGGGTGTGAACAATATACTGATACGGGAACAACAACATTTTTTTATACAACAGAGCAGAAACTCACTTTCAAACACTTTCCTGTATCACTCAGATCGCATGAGAAAATATTTCCGTCTTTCTGATACAAGTTATCAAACGAGGTCATCGTACTATAAGTCTCGTCACGAAAGGATGTGTAAGATCATATGTATGAATTTGAAAATTTCAAACTTAAAACAGTAGCTGCAATTTTTAAAATTGGAGAATTGCCACGAAACGAAATGCATTGAAAGGATGCTTTTTAGTTAAAGGTGTTCCCGTTTCTTATCAGACACAAGTTTCATATCAGGTCAGTGTTTCCTATTGTTATATTGTGTTGAATAAATACACATTGTTTTAATTTTTGCTCTTTCTGGCCAATCTTGCTTGCTTCCACATTCGTGCCAATTCAATGTGAAAAAGCTTGTAAATTAAAATTGATGAGTAAGCTAACGATATCATTCTTATTTAAAAACCTTTAAGCTCGTGAATTTAGGTCCAACATGTTTCTACAAAAATGACCCCCCCCCTAACAGCCCTAAAAATTAATGCTGTCTGTTGCACGCTAATGCGGATATTCAGACTTCCAACGGAAAGTCTTATTAAAATTTTATCAAAATCCTTGAATTTGAATGAAACAAATAGAAACTCGTCATACTGTACATTACAATCGGAGAGATTGAAGCGTTAATAAAATATGTTAACAGTTTAATAAAGTGTTACATTTTCTGCGTCATGACAAAAAACAAAGAAATGAGCAAAAAAATGTCATAATCCGAAAATTTAATTTTTGCGGTTTAAGAGGATGACCTTTAAATAAAATCAATCATCTTTATTGACGATGAGAGGAAAATATCGAATATCATCATTGATTAGAATTATGACGTCATCAAATCTGTTTTTGCTGATGAAAATATAATAGCAAAGTGACTCAAAATCGGTAGAATAAGGCTGACTCTCGCTCATTCCAACTCAAACGGGGAATCTTATTTGTTCAAATTACAGAGAAATTCGAATTAAAGAAAGCATTTTATGAAGATTGTTCCTTGACAAGGACTGGAAACAAGTCCGCAACAAGACGTCCCTGCAGCAATGACGGGCAGAGATGGATGGAGAGAACGCATGAAAAAGATTCGGGCTACACACCCACGGTAAAAATAAGTGCCTTATCGGCCCTTTTTACGCCAGCTCTTCTTCACATTATTTTTTCGTCGCTGGCGTAATAAGGGCCGGTCGGCGTACGTTATCAGAATTAAAATAGGGCCATAGAAAAATAGAGAAAATTTGAGCTTTGGCGTGATAAGGGCCCTCGTAAAAGAGCCCCATAAGAGGGCCAAGGTAAGGTAATAAAAACGAGAAGTTCAATTATAAACTTACTGGAGAGTCATTATAGAGTTGTAGAGTTATAGATGTTCGAGTTAAAGAAACTCCGCTGTACATAACACAAACTCGTTAGTAAAACGAGAAATTCAATATAAACTTACTGGAGAGTCATTATAGAGTTGTAGAGTTATAGATGTTCGAGTTAAAGAAACTCCGCTGTACATAACACAAACTCGTTAGTAAAACGAGAAATTTAATATAAACTTACTGGAGAGTCATTATAGAGTTGTAGAGTTATAGATGTTCGAGTTAAAGAAACTCCGCTGTACATAACACAAACTCGTTAGTAAAACGAGAAATTCAATATAAACTTACTGGAATCTTTATAGTTAGATTCATCTCTGAGGACGACCAATTTCATTTCATTGCAACTCATGGAAAGAGCTTTGACAGCCATATCGTGTGTTGCCAACCTCATATCATACTCATTGACCTATATAGTGAAATAGTTCGAATTATAGAACGGCATTGTGCAGATAATTCTCCTTCTGATTCGATCTTCAAGAGACCAAGATTTGTCTTTAAATTAAACAAAGATTCGAAATATTCGAATTATAGAAATATTAAATTGAGTAAATACCACAAAGGACACATGGTTAGACTATTCGTGGTTAAATGGGCTCGCACCTCAAAGGATTTACCTTCACAATACTAATGTATAGAAAAAATAGGTTACAGCAGATGATTTTTCTACGCCAACTCACCCAGGATAGCCTGGTCCTGGCCTAGCCCAAAATACAGTTGACTTTCACCTTTTGCTTATCGTACTCGAACGGGAAGTCTAATTAGTTACAGTGGGATCCGAATCATAGAAGAAATTTTACGAGGATTTCCCTTTTATGGAAACTGAGAAATAGTTCGAATTATAGAAAGATTCGAACAATAGAAGATCGAACGGTAGAGTCCATTGTATAAGCTATTATATATAGTGAAGCAAATAGACGAGCGAACGCTATAAAGACCTTACCTTTAAGACTTTGTCACCACTCCAAAGTCTACCATCTTTATAAGCCGCACCGTCATGGTAGATTTCATCCACAATAACATATTGCTGTTCGAAGAAAAAGAAAAGTGAAATAAAAATTAAATTCTACCTCAATAAACCAAAAAAGATTTCTTGTCTGATAACTATATAGCATGGATATCCAAGCTATTTACCATTGAGTTGAAAGCTCGAAGGGCAAGAGTAGAACCTCATACCTTTCCCATACGAAAAAAAGTGAAGCCATTTATTTCCCATCTAAAACGCGCCTAGAACGCGCCGTAATCATGACGACAGATTGTATCTAGCGGTTCCTTTGTTTTTGAGGACTGCATTTTTTTGAAATCTAGCGATAGATTTCAGTTTGATTTTAGTTCCAATCCAGCGTTTGTGTAAAAACCACGCGCGGGTGTTCTGGATGGGAAATAAGTGGCTTCATTTCCCATACAGGAGTTCCGAGTCTAGCCCTTGGGCTTGGAAGTCAATGTTATTTACAGCTTCGTCCATCTAGATGTTTGTAAAATCAGACTCGACAATTTTGTAGCTTCTCGCAAAAGTAGAATTGACAAAGTACGTATGCGCTGTTTTCGAATATTGGAATAAAAATCACGTAAGGAAAACCGGGCGATAAACCTGTAACATCAAAAACTTTAAAAGTTTACAGCCAAGGCATCCAGGCTATCTGATATCAGATATAGCAATGTCCTTCCAACACGCTAAAGCTCTTGAGCCAGGGAAGATTTTCAAAATCTGGGTGATCTTAGATTACTGAATCTCAACTAACCACGTAACGGACTTTGCAGAGGAAGGTATGATAAGCTAGCCCTAGGGGGAATGTCAAGATGCGATTTTTTTGGCACGCTGTTACGCGTCAGGACAGTTAATCCCGACTGGGAATGTCAACCAACATAAGGCGACTATCGTTCCTCTTTGAGAGGAAATTAGCCCGCATCTTTAAAAATTTAACGTCGGCGTTCAGTGACGAGAACATTTAGAATACGAAGACAAAAATGTCCTTCCACTTTGTCTCGATAATTCCAGACAAAAACATCAAATTTTTGACCGAAAACTTAACATCTATCGATATTTATCTTAATAACTCCAGACAAAATCGACAGACTTTTGACAGAAAACTTAAATAAGCTGAATCTTACCAGTGGAGTATCATTACCACCAACGATCGAAATCCCAAGACCGAAATTTTATTCAACTTTGTCTCGATAACTCCAGACTAAATTAACAGACTTTTGACAGAAAACTTAAATAAACTGAAACTTACCAGCGGAGTATCATTACCACCAACGATCGAAATCCCGAGGCCGACATTTGCTTTCACAATTTGAATTGACGTTGGATTTTCCATAATTATCGGATTCTTTGTGGTTGCTTCTTCAAGTTCATCCACTGGATCCAAAACCCGAATCGGGGATAAAGTCGGGGAAATAATTTGTTGAGCTGAAATATGAGAAAGCAAAACAATTTCAAAAGAACTCTTTAAATCGACATGAAAAATGAAAAAACACCCTTAAGTGCTCATAAAAATGTTCTCGGGGCCTTGTTAACTACCGATGGTGCAGCTTCAATGGGCTATCACACTGCCCATAAAATTTTGTTTCAAATTTTCTGAAATCTTGACCCTTTGATAGAGAAAACTTTTGATTATCGTAATCTTAGGTTAGGACAAATTCAATCTTCAGTAACTCTTAGAGAGATTTTCGAGGTGTGAAAATTCAACCTTACTGGCGCGAGAGTCGAAGTAGTAATCTTACTTTCAGCTTGTGTGCTATCAAAGGGCGGTGGTGCGATTTGGTGTTGTTGTTCGATTGGCAAAGTGATCTGCGGCGGAGGTTGGTTTTGTATTCTCAACTCTTGATTTGGTACCACCGGCTCTCCTACATTGATGTTTTCGTCAACACTTGGTGGGAGATCTTCATCAGCCCCTACGGGAACTTCAATTTCACGAGCCACTTGAAGAACAACTTGACCTTCGGAGCCCCGGATTATACTGACAGCCTATAGGAAACAAATTTGACTACTTCATTAACAAAAAATCTTTTATTGTTCTTGTATGGCCCTAAGGTTAACGGAGAAATAACGTTAAGAAGGAAATAACACCAAAATATTCGAAAGTCTGGTCCCACCTGGAATATTTTAGCTGTAAAAAAGTGTAACCCAGCCAGGTCATATCAAAGACTTCAAAGAATTGTATCTAATGTCACTCCAGTTAATGCTCGATAACTAAAGAGACGAACAAAGGGAAGTGGAGAATTCCGGGGAAGGGCGTGGCATCGGGTAGACGGTTTTATGAAAAGAGAGCCTATAGCAAACCCATATCCAGCCCCTTAGCACGCTTTTTAATGATTCTGAAAGCGCTCATGATTGTATCACGTCCATAAGTAAAATAAAAAAGTGGTACAAGAAGCTATGGGTACGAGATTGAGCCTTTAGGTCACCCTTTACTAAGGTCCGCAAATTTATTTTATGAGGTAAATTCAACTCTCTCTCTAGTTGGAAGTCGAACGGGAAGTCTCATTGGCCCAGCGCGCTTGCGAAGGGGCCTTTCAAGAGGAACTTTCCGTGTGTCTGTCTGTCCTGTCCTGTCTGTCCGCAGTCCGTGCCGTGTTCTGTTTTTCTGTCCTCTCACTTCTATCCGTGCTGTGTTTGCTCCTTGCACTCTCTTTTCTATTTTGTAAGCTTTCGCGCTCTTTACATTTACAACTTCAACACCAGGCGCTTCGACTCCTTCCTTGGAAACATGAAGAAGAAGTTTGGGAATGAACTTGTTTCTTCAAAGACTTTGTGCTTTAGGACATCCTGATGAATCAGTCTAAAATTCACACTGCAGACACGTTTTGCCACTTATAAATATTTACATACGATTGCTGTTATTTGATCCATATTAATATTTTATCATATCCATATTGTTGCTGATCGACCAGTAATTCTTCATATTATTCATCAGCTATCACTGTTATTGGAATTATCCAAGCTGCAAGGTATGTAAATGTGTTATTATACTGTTGCTAATGAATCGAAAGTTTAGCTTTATAGTTTGATTAAAACTGTTTTCTCAAGAAGTCCATCATATTTTGTAACCTTCTGGTGGAAAAGCTTTCACTTAAGATCGCCAGTAGAGCACACTGTGCGTTTTACATACAGTATGTAGCTTAAGCGAGCAACCAGTGACTGTCTGAAAAACCGCTATTTTACTTACAGGCGCTCGATCGGGCAAGTCAAAAATTTGTGTCGGGCAACCATCATGCATCAATAATATGTTCTGTTCACGTTGCCCGATTTTCAAAACATAAATCCCAAGTCGGCCCAATCACAATGTCAGAAAATTTTTTGAATAGCCAAGCCCTTTTCTACATCACCATTCGCTTCAAGTTTTCACTTCACCCACCACACCACAGCACAGATGATGTTACGCAAGGAAATCGTCACAAGCCATAATGCGCGTTCAGCAGATTTTGAAAATGAAAGTGTAAAGAATAAACATTGCTGAAACGAGTTTAAAACGCGGGTAAAAAGTCCTTGGCTGGTTTGTGAGCCTTTGAAATTTGTTTATTTTGTATTCTGATTGCTCTCTCATGATGCCCCGCCATTATGAAATTTTTTTTTGTGTCTGCTAAATGCAATTTTGGGATACTTTGCATTACCAACTTTTGCTTGCGGCAAACACTTTGCCACATTGAGTCCCATTTAAGTTTTTTTTCGTCCACCTTCATTGAAATTATCAACTTGAAATTCACTGACATGATCGAGCCAACTGACTGGATTTGGGGATATTTTATAACGCAAACGGAACATATTATTGATATACGCTTAAGCAACAACCAGCAGCAAGACAGAAAAATTTAAACACAGATTCTGTCCTTGCATCTTTGAAAATGGCTGATAGAACTAAACAAGGATTGACAACCAGCTTATTAGCGTTTTTTGATTGCCAGACGATTTCAATCGAACGCAACCGACGATCGTACCAAATCGAACGCAATCGACCGATTGAAATTCGATTGTCGAATTGCGTTCGATTTGGTTCGACTGGTTCGATCGTTGATTCCGTTCGATTGAGATCGTCTGGTGATTGGTGTTCGATTGAGTTCAATGAATTGATTTTTTATATTTTTTGTTTTTTTTCAGCTTGAAAGTCAACTCTCGAAAACTTCTGAGAAGAATCATTTCCATCCATTGTCATCACTCGTGTTCGAGGCCAGGTTAGTACTTACTGGGATGATTTTAATTGTCTTATAAGAATAGTATTGGGCTATTCCAAAGAAAAATTGTACAGGGGGTATTGACGAACTTTTTTCACTAACCCCCCTGGAAAACTGGGATAACAAACTATCCCCTGGAAATTAGGAGTCAACACCCCTGGAAGGTGAAATTTTGTGAAAAAGGGCCTGGAAAGTGACTATTGATGCCAGTTTAGGAGGAGAGAACCCCCCTGGAAACCTTTAATAACCCCCTTGGAAAATCTGAAAATAACCAAAAGGCCCTTGGAAAATCAAGGCTCAGACCTCCCTGGAAAAGTTTGTCAATACCCGTGAATGGTTAAAAAATGGAATAGCCCATTATTTTGCTATAAAACAATAGCAGCTGAAAAACTTCTTTCCTCCAAGACTATTTTAAGTCTTAAATTAACCTTTTTTAAGAGTATGAATTAATGCGAATGACCAAAATATTTAACCATTAAGTTTTGCGGTATTTAATAATGCGAATTGGGCCAAATTCGCATTAATTAGCCCCGCATTAATTTATACTCTTAAGGTATTCAAAACCAAATCAAAAGTCAAATCTTTTGTACAATAAGGGGTGACAGATGATGATTCAAATTTTTTAATTAGCCCCGCATTAATTTATACTTTTAAGGTATTCAAAACCAAATCAAAAGTCAAATCTTTTGTACAATAAGGGGTGACAGATGATGATTCAAATTTTTTTCTAGAATAATCTAAGTTAATAATGCGGTAGCAGCCCCAGCGGACATCAAAAAATTTTCTGGTTCCCAACTTTTGTCACTCTTTTCTCTAAAAGCCGGGTTAGAAAGTTTGTAAAAAGACCCGAGAAATCAAAATTCAATAAAAATGAAGGTCCGCTCCTCAAAAGCTTCAGCGTGGGTGGCTGCCAATATGCCATTGGAATATCAGATAAGTCATTTTTGCCGACCACCCGCCCGCCTGGTACTTATAAGACACGCTGCGACAGGAACAAAAGAATTTTTCGATGTCCACCCTATCACCTTTATGTCGTACAATATACATCTTACTAATTTTTTTTTTTCTTCAGATTTCAAGACCACCCTTCACTCTGTGTGAGGGGTTATACTCAGCATTATCAGCTTAATCGGCACTATCAGCTCAATCGGCACTATCAGCTTACTCAGCATCTATCACTATCAAAATTTACTGAACTAAACTTACTCAGCTCACTGAATATTTGAAATAAATATACAAAACAATTTTACGTCTTTTTAATTCGTCTTATACTCCTCATTCGACACCTCGTGAGAAATCATGATATCCATAGAGGCTTACCGTATTTCAATAGGCAATTTTAATGGTACCCGGCAACTAGACCTCCGTTCCATTTATCGCCATCTAGTTCTAAACTCATCTTTTTCCAGCAAAGGCATTTCCCAGGTTCTAAAACCGGCCCCATTTTTATTTGCGACGCTATATCTAAGCATAGTTCTAATAACCTATGGTGATATTGAAACTAATCCTGGTCCTGTCAATTTGCGCAAGGTAGTCCGTGCATCTTACAATCAAGGGAACGTAGACATATTTGGTCCCCAAGCAGGTACTCAATGTATGTATATGTCTACATCCGCGATATTATACTCTCATTTAAAACTTCTAAGAGATTGGGAAAGGTCTGATCTTGATATTATACTAAGGTTAGGCAATGACCTATACAGAGGTCTTGGCTATACTAACGAATACATCGATTTGACCGAGCTGCCTTCCCAATTAAGCATTGAAAACGATGTTATTGAATTTCAACGTACCCCTGTGACTGAGTCAGTCTTAAATGAAGACAGCAGAGGTTTTATTAGACCACCTCCTACTTTTAGTTGTGGAATCTTTCTAGCATGTGGCAACGGTACTGCATTTATGTTTGGCAACAATAGTTTTTATGTCTTCGATTCCCACAGCCGAAATTCAGATGGTATGATTGGTGGTATTACGGGAACATCAGTCTTACTCGAGTTTAACACTGTAAGTGATCTAGAAGAATACTTAAAAGCATTCTATTTGAGACAGTTTCAAAACAATATTGTCGGCTTTGAAGTTCAGTATATAAGAACTATAATTCCAGGTTGGACTTTGGTAGAAGGGAATTAGGTGAATAAACACCCTAACCGGAAAAAAATACATATAAAGCTGAAATTTTGCACAGAGTTAGGGGAAGGTCTTGGGAACCTCCCATTAAAACCCCCCACCTTCAGCACCTTGGCGTCACGAGCTATGACGTCAAAATTCATAATGGCTGCGATAAAATTTGTCCAAATTTCAAATTGTTCCAACATAGGCATATTATATACCGTTGGAAAGCTTATTGAATTCTGAACAACTTTTTTGCTCACGAAATTTTCTAAAAATGTACTGAATGTGAGTAAATTGGGCTTAAAGGTCTATGACGTCATCAGGTCAAAAACTTCCGAAATCAAACTTCTTCAAACATAGGTTTTTGACCTGATGACGTCATAGACCTTTAAGCCCAATTTACTCACATTCAGTACATTTTTAGAAAATTTCGTGAGCAAAAAAGTTGTTCAGAATTCGATAAGCTTTCCAACGGTATATAATATACCTATGTTTGAACAACTTAAAATTTGGACAAATTTTATCGCAGCCATTATGGATTATGACGTCATAGCTCCTGACGCCAAGGTGCTGAAGGTGGGGGGTTTTAATGGGATGTTCCTATGACCTTCCCCTAACTCTGAGCAAAATTTCAGCTTTATATGTATTTTTTTCCGGTCATAACCTAATTCCCTTCTACTAGAAAGTTCATAACATAAACCAACCAGGGGCTGAACAAGACTCAGGCTAAGTAACAAAAATCTAAATTATTAATTCAATCTGCTCAGAAGCTCGAAATCACACGCTGGGCCTTCACGCCGCTAAGGCTTCTTGTTTGAATTACAGAAAGATTCGATCCATAGAAAGTATTTATCAGGGGTTTACCTTTGATAGAGACTGATAATTAGTTCGAATAATAGTAAGATTCGAATGAAAGAAGTTCGAAATAGAGCAAGTCCACTGTAAACTACAATCAAAGTCATTTGAGAAAAAAGGGAAATTCCCACGAAATCCTACAAACACAAACGATTTGGAAGCGCTCTAAATTAGGTCGGACAAGTAGAGTTTTAACTCTGACTTTTAACACTAGACTTGCGACCTTAGGATCTGAGGATCCAAAAGTTCAAAATTGTTCAAATCAGGCTCAGAATATAGCCTGGAAGTCTATAAACCCCTCCCAAATATTCGAATAAATTTATCAATCAGCCCAAAAGGGATTTTCTCGCCCAAACTTTAAATTGCTAGAAACGAGGAATTAACCAAAATTCTCAATATATTTCGATCGAAATTGTAGGCTTACATCAGCTTGTTGTAATCCATGCAGTGAATGGTTATTGATAGACAACAATTGATCACCGATTCTCAATCTACCATCCTGTAAAATAAGAAAAATATTATTAAGATTTTAAAAACATACACATTTTCGATCGTAGCCGCCAATTGCCGAGCGGGCATTTCTTTTGCCCGCTTCATCCCACTAAAACCGTCCCAGTCCTTTTTTCACACCTATAGACAATAGAAAAAATCTGTCAAAAAAGGATTGGATCGATTTTAGGGGGGTAATCAAATAATTAAATGGCAGCACGCACCTGGCCGCGCGACTACGGTCGAAAAGGTGTATTATATTTTAGTTAAGAACACATAAAAACATCCAAGTGAACTAACTATATGAATCAGGAGGTCAATTTTTTTAGCGTTTTAAAGAGATAATCAGATGGTTTGATATTTTCTCATCTATACAGCTATTCCATTTTGCAAAAGCAATATTTTGCACAGGACAACAACAGAAAACAAGCCAGAGAATAATCAAAGAGGTTGACACTGGGAGTCAAGTTTCGAATTAGGAGACATTGACAAGAGAGACAAAAACAAAAGCTGTACATTTTAAATTCTAAAGGTCAATGCAATATTATAGACCAACGCTATTTCGACATCTTTTTCTTTGAAAATATGTAAGTTTGCAATTTTTATTATAAGCCCAGTTAACATAGAAGGATACCACTTTCTAAAATGCTTCACATACATTAGGAGGAAAAAGCTAAAACATAAGCAAGCGATTAGTTTCAATATACACGTTTATTTAATAAGAACATCCAAATTTTTTGAAGCTTTCGGATGTTCTTAACTTTTTTAGTTTTAAGCCAAAAATGTTCTTGACATGTTCTTTTTTGACTATTTTCTTAAGAAATAGGGTGTTTTTGACTCCACAAAGCCTTAGAATGTTTTTAACTTGTTCTTAACATTTTGGCCGGTGAACCCTTATGTTCTTATACAGTTTGTTCTTATAAAAAAAACGTGTAGTGTTTTATTAAACGTAATAAGATATAACTTTTTCATTGCAGTTAGATTACCTTATAATACCTATAATGAGGCTTTGATAAAAGATGCTTTGAAAATAGAATCGTAATGTTAATCTCAGAAAATAGAATAGTAAGTCTGCGACCGACTTTCGATAGCTATATACCCGAAGGTAGGGGAGGGCGCCACTATTTCTCCCTGGATTGCTCCACTTACCCTTGATCCTTCTCTTAATTGCTGAGCATCAAGCAGAGAGGCATCAAGTACCATTTTGGAAATCTTTGGTATGACCCGGCTGGGGGTTGAACCCACGACCTTGCGAACCGTAGCCGGATGCTCTACCACTGCACTACGGTCGCTCTATATATAAATAGAATAGTAACTTGTCTAATGATATGCTATAACAGATTAACCTTGCTTCCCGTGAAATTGTTAGCTCACTAAGAATAGCAGGAGACATAACAAATGTTACATTGGCGAGTTTATGTATCTACCCTTTTGAGGGCGGATAAGTGAATGAAAAATTTGGAGCAATCCCCAGTTTTGACCCGGAAAATGGAAGTCGGTGAAAATCAGCTAGCTAGACAAATCAAGTGTATCCGATGAAGGAAAATAGCAACTTGCTATTATATGATGGTTTAAAATATTGAAAAATTTTGAAGTCAAAAGTCAAAATAAAATCTTGATTCCTCGAGATTCTAAAGACCAAGAACCAACTGAATAGTTCATGTTTGTACCAAGCTGACAGGAAGCTGATGGCTAGCCTAAAATAGTCACTTATCTAGAACCGTCTACATAGTTTATACTGTATGCCAGCTTGAGATACTGATATGCAGTTTTTGTATCACTGACTTGAACAAGATTCAAGGTGCTTCAAAACACACGTGACATTTTGTGCGAACTTTTTTTACCTTGTATGCAGTTCCTCCTTCCGTTACATTTCGAATGAAGATTCCATTTTCACCATTCTGTGCACTTCGACCCTCTCCAATGGCAAAGCCCAGTCCAGCATGCCCCTAAAATAGAGAATATTGTATTAGTTAAAGTTTGTGATGAAAATGGCAAAGCAACAACTAAAACATTTCACTTACACTGAGTTTTAAGCCAAAGGCTTGAGGCGTAGCTTTAAAGGGATAATCAGATGGTTTGTAATATTTGGCATGTGGGATCCTTCTATTGTCCTGAGCAAAATCTCAAAATATTTTTGCCTAACTATTTTCTAAAGTCGAGATATTTAAGTTACAAGTTTTTGGCTTTTAGGATGAAAACAATAGAGTTTCAACGTAAGAACGGCATAAGAACCTATTTTCTAAAATTTCGAATTTTGATATCGCGATTTTGGAAAATTGTTACACAAAAATACTCTGAAGTTTTACTAAGGACCACAGAAGTACCTTCAAACCATCTGATTATCCCTTTAACCTTTCTAAGGCAAGAAGAGTGAAGGAATTTGCAGCGTATTTCGGATAACGGATGATGGGTGATGGATTGAAAGACATATATATGTGAAGAAATTCAAAGAATTTCTGTCCAACTATCTTCTTTCAGGAGATTTGGGTGGCAGAGCAGCATATGCATTTCGTCCTTATTAGGACTCGTCAGCACTGCATACTGCACCCTGGCTAGGCAGATCGAATTGCCTAGCATCTCACGCCATAAAACTAATTGTGGCGCAGACTGAAAGAAGAAGTGGACAAAGGGAAATTCCCTAGGGAATTCTGTGAATGACTCCTCTGGAGTCAAGCTTTGAAGAGAACCAAGAGGGAGGAAAGCCTCAACACTGCATGGTCTCAGAAAAGAATATATATGTGAAGAAATTCAAAGAATTTCTGTCCAACTATCTTCTTTCAGGAGATTTGGGTGGCAGAGCAGCATATGCATTTCGTCCTTATTAGGACTCGTCAGCACTGCATACTGCACCCTGGCTAGGCAGATCGAATTGCCTAGCATCTCACGCCATAAAACTAATTGTGGCGCAGACTGAAAGAAGAAGTGGACAAAGGGAAATTCCCTAGGGAATTCTGTGAATGACTCCTCTGGAGTCAAGCTTTCAACAACCGGCTCTTGTACAAAAATAAAGGAACAATAAAGATAAAAAGAAAAATAAACAAAATTGTTGTTTTTTATCTTCACCTTCCCTGTGACATTTATCAGGCCCAAAAAGAATTTGAATAGAAAACTATATCTCAGCTGGCACACAACGTTGTTTCAACGTTAATCTAATGTTCACAACGTCTATATAACGTTAGATGAATGTTGTGTGCCAGCTGGTATATTCACCTTATTTAGTGTAATCGTCTGTTCTTGTTGTATCGTTTTCATACGCCGTGTCCCCGTATTCCCGGCCGCAGGTAGACGTAAACTCTTGAAGCCGCTTGTGTCGTGCGGGCGGCCGACCACTAGCTTAGCAGTACCTTCGGCTTTCCTTAGAATAGCGGACGCGTCCGAATGCGAAAGACCTTGAACCTGGACGTCGTTGACCTGGAGAACAAGAAGTATGTACGGTATTAAACAGTTATTTGGCAAACTTGACTTGACTTGACTTAACAGTATAGGCCTATCGACCCTTTGCGACTCTTCTGACAAACTCTGCCCATTTCAAACGGTCTCTTGTGTTTCGTTCCGCTGTGAGGAGTGGCAATCGAAACCAGTATGCAGAAAATATACCTAATTTCTTGAGAAAATATTCACAAAATGGCGAAAATAAGAACATGTTAAGAACATTTCAGGCCTAAAACTCACAAAGTTAAGAACATACGAAAATGTTGAACGTTCTTATAAAAAAACGCATTTATGTTAATTCGATAGCAATACCAATTATGAGAGGGACGAAATCCAGTCTAAAACATTTTTGGCAACTGGATAAGGCGGAACTGGACGGAATATCATTTTTACGAAATTTCTCCCCAAAAACTTATTGGGAAATCCTAACAAAAGATTTCAAATGGACGGATTTCCACGTCTTCAAAAGTAAAAACATAACAAAACTGCTAAATTATAACCTAGTTGAAGTCAAACAAATCATATATTTATGATACATACCTCTAGTATTTCGTCACCCGAACGTATCCTTCCGTCAACGTCGGCGACACCGCCTGATTTGACGTCAACGACGTAGATATGGTCCCCATCCCCATCGGCGATTGAAAGACCAATACCGCCATTTCCTTTTTGTAGGGCAACTAAAGAGACTTCGCCAGCGTAATCTTTGTACTTTTCTGATATCCCTGAAGGAATAAGAGAAACAAACATTTTTCTAAACCCATGTTCATAGATTACGGTTCCGCGTCGTTCCGAAACGAAACGGTTTCGAAACACTGTGTAAACGTCAAAAAGTCGAAACGTTAAAAAAGAAGACGTTACAAAGTGAAGCAGATCGAAACGCCTCGTTCCACTTTTTTCATCAGAACGAAACAGGGTCAAGGGCTCTTATGGATTTATTAAAATAATTATATCTCCATACATTCGACCTATTTTTATCCACCACATGTAGTTACAAATCGAATCGCAAGTTTCAGAATGACTAGAAAGCTATTGTTGACGTTCTCTAATTCGACATTCTATTACTCGATACGCTCCCGTTTTCGATCAAATTTCTATTCCCCGTAAAATCTCCAAAAGATATTCTCGCAAACGACACTCTATTATTCGATACGCTCCCGTTTTCGATCAAATTTCTATTCCCCGTTAAATCTCAAAAAGATATTCTCGCAAACGACACTCTATTATTCGATACGCTCCCGTTTTCGATCAACTTTCTATTCCCCGTTAAATCTCCAAAAGATATTCTCGCAAACGACACTCTATTACTCGATATGCTCCCGTTTTCGATCAAATTTCTATTCCCCGTTAAATCTCCAAAAGATATTCTCGCAAACGACACTCTATTATTCGATACGCTCCCGTTTTCGATCAAATTTCTATTCCCCGTTAAATCTCCAAAAGATATTCTCGCAAACGACACTCTATTATTCGATACGCTCCCGTTTTTGATCAAATTTCTATTCCCCGTTAAATCTCCAAAAGATATTCTCATAAACGACACTCATTATTCGATACGCTCCCGTTTTCGATCAAATTTCTATTCCCCGTAAAATCTCCAAAAGATATTCTCGCAAACGACACTCTATTATTCGATACGCTCCCGTTTTCGATCTAATTTCTATTCCCCGTTAAATCTCCAAAAGATATTCTCGCAAACGACACTCTATTATTCGATACGCTCCCGTTTTCAATGAATCTCAATTCCCCTTTGAAAATCGAATTACATCGCTAACCTTAAGTACCACTTTTTCTTAGAAGTCCCTACTCTACAGACAAAAGAATGAAAAGATACCTTATCGGCCAATACTTAGTCGGCCCAAAATTTTAGTCGGCCCTAATTTTAGTCACTAAGCCAAAATTTAGTCACTTAAGCTTTTTTCACATGCACGTAAAATTTTACTTAAGACCTTGAAGGGTGGGAATTTCCCTAAGCTTAGGTAGTGTTTTAAGGCCTTATGTAGAGTTTGCTTATGTTCAAAAAGTTTTGAACGGAAGGAAAAGTCACGTAAGACCCTCTTAATCAACAAAAACTCTACATAATGTCGGGGAAATTCCAAAAAGACAGCCTTACGAACGATTTTCCGTAATGTCTAAAGTAAAATTTTACGTGCATGTGAAAAAAAGCTTTAGGGCCGACTAAGTTTAGGCCGATAAGGTAAGTCGTAAAGACGGACTAAACTTGTTCTCTGTGGATTCGAAAAAAAGTATGATCGAAATATTTTCTACTTACTGAATTGCTCTTCAGTGGTAACACCATCTGTTCCGTCTTGTTTGAAGATCTAAAAATTTAATTTTCTCGTTAGTAATATTTACGGATAATTTGAACTGCTTGTCAGTTTGAAAGAAAGTGCCACTTAATCCGGTTGTGAGCCACTAGGCCATCAAGACCAGCGTAATCACCTCACCCATGATGCACTCTAGAATCGATAAACACAATCCCTGACATGGCATTGGTTGGGCCTGGGCGGAAGAATATTCACTAGTCAAGTTGGCAGTCAAAATTTACACCAACTGTACTACTAAGGACTGGACGAATGGATGAATGAATGTATATTCGGTCTAAGGGAGTCATTAAAGAATAGACCTTTTCATAAATTACGTCGCGAACATCACTGCCTCGTATTCAAACAATTTCCACGGTGATCATATCCCTTGAGACATTAAATAATTTTTTATCAATAGAAAGTAGTTTTAATAAAATCCGCTGGGAGTTAATCACCATCATGGCAATAATTTCAAAACGAGGCAAGTGTAGTGACGTAATTTACGAAATGGTCTATTCCGTAGGGAATTTCCCTTCTACTATTCTCTCAGCTAGAACCACAAATGACTTTTCCTGAGTTAATACACGGATTGCAAAATTATATCAATGCAGTCAAAACATGTGATTACTCAAAAAAGTTCACGTGATTTTATTCCCATGTTACTTGCTTTACAATTTACAGCTGATAACTTTATTAGTGTCAATAAATTCGAACCAATCAGAAATAAATGTCATGTAACAAGCACATAAAAATTTGGAGTTTTCAGACTTTAATTTTGCAGCCTGTGTATATAGTCGAGCAGTTCTTTTTACGTCAAATCTAAAATCTTACCGCTGTAGCAGAGGAATTAGATAGGTTATCTTGAGGTTGGCGAACGAAACCTTTCACCACAAAACGAACAGGACTCTTGGCGTAACGAATTGCTGCCACGGCTTGCTCGTGTGACGCCGTACTTATATCAACTCCTCCAACCTGTGAGAAATTAAAGATCGTAAAAGTATAGTACAATTCTGAGAAAATAAATTTAACCGTTGATCCCTGTTTTTTTTTTTTGGATTTATTTGCGCGCTTTACCAAGTAGCAACTTTATGGTTTATCAGTACCCCATAGGGTACTAGCCCTGATTTTCAGGAAAATTTGTCTTAGATACCATCACCCCTTTTTAGTACGTACTACTTACTTTTTTGTAGGGAGAAAAGGGACTCCCACCCCCTATTTAGAAGCTCGTTACCAAGAAAAATATAGCTACATTTCCCTGGAAAAAATACCTTGTAATACCTAGCAGTCAATTTCACTTCAATAAATTGTGGGAGAGATCAAAGTCTTGAAAGTTTTCTGCGGCCATTCAATTTTTCAAAATTAGGAGATCAGAAAATCAAGAAATAAATTTCCCGGAACATCTGGAAAATTTCCGTTCTAAATTAATAAAATTAGAAAATCAAATGATGACCTATTTTGCTCACCAAAAACCAAATTCAGTATCACGGATTAACTTAAAATGAGAGATACCCCCAGCCCCACCTCAAATGTAGTACATTAGACATTGCTATTCGGCTGTGATTACCCTGCAACTGTACCCACCCCCTGGTAATGCCAAAGTACTCATCCAGCGGGCATCTATGGATACACACGCCTAATTCAACGAATACACTCAAATGGGAAATGATTAGTGCAAGGTAAATTACCTCAAGGATTTGGTCACCAGTTTTCAGTAAACCATTCTGACCAGCAGGACTTGATTCCAGCACGTGTTTGATAAAGATACCTTGCAATTTCTGATCGTTGTCGTCTTGGCGACCACCCACGATACTGATACCAAGTCTAACATATGGAGGTGTGGAAAGGAAATAGATCAGTATTTTCTTAAAGGGATGATCATTGTTGGTGCATCATCAAATTGGCATGTGGATCATTGAGTTTCAAGCCCGAAGGGCTAGAGGTCAATCTCTAACCTTTCTCAGGCAAGAAAAATTGAAGCCTTAAAATATGCGCCGTATTTTTGATGACGGATTGAATCTAGCAAGTCCTTTGTTTTTGAGTGATATATTTTTGGAAATTAAGCGATAAATTTGAGTTTCAATCTGTTATTTGTGTAAAAACCAGGCGGGTCGCTCAAGGCCGCGCAACTTTGGTAGGATTTGTTGGCTTCAAATCCTACCAAAGAGATTGACCTCTAGCCCTTCGGGCTTGAAACTCAATGATGTGGCTTCCCTCTTTAAGGCCGGTCTTCACTTTCGCGTAACATGAGCGAAAACTTTTCGACGTTTTTGTAAGATCATTGGTCGGTTAAATAATGAAGCAATTCCATTGGTCGAAATTGACGTAAAGGCCGGCGCAAATGAATCCAACATTTGATCCAACATTATGGTTGGATCAAATGTTGGGTTCGTTTGCGCAAGTCGTAAAATTGCAACTTTTTAAGAAAGATGTTGGAAATCATGTTGGATGAAGTTTGATCGCCGTCAAACTTTTCACGCAACATTTTTTAATGAGATTGACGTCACTTTTATGTTGGTTTCAATGTTGGATGCATTTGCGTAATCATGTTGGATGAAAATGTTTGACGTTTTTGCGCAAATGACTTTTCATGCAACTTTTCAAATTTTTACACGTGACTTTTCGTCAAACATTTCGTCCAACAATGAATTGGAGATGTTGGATTGAATGTTGGATTCATTTGCGCCGGCCTTTAAGGCGGATGAATAAAGTAAAACTTCCTATCCAACTTTTTTTTTGTTCGCGCGAAACTATTTTTTAACATAATCTTTTCTTCTGGCAAAAAAGTTTAAGAAAAAACTGTCGCCCATTTCGCGCCAAAGTGGAGACCGGCCTTTAGACCTGACAAAACATCGCAATAAATTTCGTTCGAAAACCTGGACCCCTAACGTTTAAGCGTTTAAACGTTTACGTTACGTAGACGTTGCATAGAAAAAAAGCCGTAACGCCTATTATAGGCTTGTCAATGTCTAAACTTACCCAAATTCCGGATGTCTTATTATATCAACAATGCGTGGTTCTGGTTGCGTAAAACTGGTAACTGGTTGTTCCTGAGTTATGGCCGCCACAGGTGGTAGGGCGTTAGTTTGAACGGGTGTCGCTTCCGGTTGTGGCGGGCTTGGTCTCAATGCAGCGTCTTCTTTAATTTTCTTCTCGATGACGGCTGCTGGGAAATACGTGATGCTGAAAAGGGTTTGGACAAAATGAGTTTATCAAAAAATTCTCTTCGTTAAAAAGTCAACCATAAAGCCGGGGGAGGACGCAATCAAGGTAAATGATCTACCGTACGTGCGGCCCTTATAAAGGTATGTTTCAGTTCTTCAAGATAAAAAAAAAAACACTGTAGTGGTGCAAAAAGTGAGCAAAACTTTCAAGAAAATGGCGATTTTTAGATTTTCTCTGCGGTAATGTTACTTTATCGCTTCAATGTAAGGGTATGTCATATTTTTCACAAGAGCACTCCTACACTTGCGTTTTCGTTAAAAGTCTCCTTCGCACTGCTAAGGGTGGATAAGGTGCATTATCAAGTATTAAGCAAAAAGTAATCGAGTCTTCGGTAAAACTCGGCTGGGGTTGAACCCAAAAACATGACAAACATTAGCCAAATCATATATCATTACATAATGGCTGTCGTTTATAACAGAGTACTGTAAAAAACTTACGCGACTTCATCCGTCATGGCAGCTTTCCGTAGAATAGCTCTGGTCTGTTGTATGGTGAAGCTCTTCAACACATCAGTGCCAATTTTCACAATCCTATCGTTGATTTGGATGCTACCTTCCCGTTTGATTGTTCCGGATTCGATGATCCCTTTGACTGGAAAACCGTACCCATCCTTGTCCTCGCCGAGAGTTATACCTTGAAATGCGAAAAATTTAAACAATTATGCAAATAGATAGTTACTTATTGCCAAGCGTTAAAAAGTTACGTAACTTCTGCCATTATGAAAGCAACAATTCTATTTGCCCAAGGAATTGTCTTTATAAAAGTTTGCCTCCATAATGGCGGATTTCCTAAAATTACGTAACCTGTATAGACTGTGTATCGAACAGGAAAATGTAGTTCTTGTCATAGATAACTCAGGTAGCAAGGATGAAGTCTTTATAAAAAGGTGTCAAACACGAAAAAACTCACCGAGTCCAACAACATCTTTTCGTATTTTGATGGTGCAAGATCCATCACTATTCTTCACTCGTGTGTCCTCCGAAAAACCTGAGAAGAAGAACAATTCAGGGGGTAAAATAAGTGAATATTTACAAATATAGGATAGCTGGCTTAAAATAAAAGTAAACCCCCTGAAAAGAAGAATTTTGTAGAGAATACAAGTAGTACTTTGTTTTCCAAAAGGATGCGTGTACTCCGAAAAACCTGGTCAAAAAAGAGTTCCGGGGGTAAAATAGTATATGTTTGTAAATGGGACAGCCGTATTTAAGTAGCAGTAAACCCTCTGGAAAGAAAAATGTTCAGCGCAATTTGAAATAATTTCCAGAAGAATTTCGGCTAAGTCGCGATATATGGTGTGTCTGAAACTGCCGTCCTTTTTCACGTCATTCTGAAAAGAACTGTCGTGCATTTGAAAAAAGTGTCGATATACATTAAAGATTTTCAGTTCATTACATTACACCCACTACGTAAAGAATAACATCACTATAATCATATAATCATATAAAAGTATATTGGACTACATTCCACAGTACATGTCATGAGCCTATAGCTGAATTTCTCTTGGCAGGCGTGGCAACTGTGGCGAGCACTTAATTGATTTCACAGCGATTGCATACGACTAAATTTCTCGGGGCAAGCGTGGCAACTGTGGCAATCATATAATATAAGGATGACAGCGAGAGACTATGATACGACTAAATTTCTTGTGGCAAGCGTGGCAGCTGTGGCGAGCATTGAATAGTAGATTTCACAGCATTTGTGTACGGTTAAATTTCTTGTGGCAGCTGTGGCAATCATATAATATAAAAATCACAGCGAGAGACTATGATACGACTAAATTTCTCGTGGCAAGCGTGGCAGCTGTGGCAAGCGTTGAAGAGATTTCACAGCAATTGCGTACGACTAAATTTCTCGTGGCAAGCGTGGCAGCTGTGGCAATCATAATACATAGATCATAGTGAGACACTATGATACGGCTAAATTTCTCGTGGCAAGCGTGGCAGCTGTGGCAAGCGTTGAAGAGATTTCACAGCATTTGCGTACGACTAAATTTCTCGTGGCAAGCGTGGCAGCTGTGGCAAGCGTTGAAGAGATTTCACAGCAATTGCGTACGACTGAATTTCTCGTGGCAAGCGTGGCAGCTGTGGCAAGCGTTGAAGAGATTTCACAGCATTTGCGTACGACTAAATTTCTCGTGGCAAGCGTGGCAGCTGTGGCAAACGTTGAAGAGATTTCACAGCAATTGCGTACGACTAAATTTCTCGTGGCAAGCGTGGCAGCTGTGGCAATCTACTATTCAATGCTCGCCACAGCTGCCACGCTTGCCACAAGAAATTTAGTCGTACGCAATCGCTGTGAAATCTCTTCAACGCTTGCCACAACTGCCACGCTTGCCACGAGAAATTTAACCGTACACAAATGCTGTGAAATCTCTTCAAAGCTTGCCACAGCTGCCACGCTTGCCACGAGAAATTTAGTCGTATCATAGTCTCTCGCTGTGATCTTTATATTATATGATTGCCACAGCTGCCACGCTTGCCACAAGAAATTTAACCGTACACAAATGATGTGAAATCTACTATTCAACGCTCGCCACAGCTGCCACGCCTGCCACAAGAAATTTAGTCGTATCATAGTCTCTCGCTGTCATCCTTATATTATATGATTGCCACAGTTGCCACGCCTGCCACGAGAAATTCAGCTATAGGCTCATGACATGTACTGTGGAATGTAGTCCAATATACTATTATATGATTATATGATTATAAGTGATGTTATTCTTTACGTAGTGGGTGTAATGTAATGAACTGAAAACGGCAGGACGGCAGTTTCAGACACACCATATATCGCGACTTAGCCAGAATTTCCATAGCTTCTCCAGCCATGACTAAATAGGACTTAAACTCTTGCCACCGTAGTCAGAGCCGACTTGAAGAATCATTTTTAAAACCTATCTTTTAAAGGTTAAGAGCAGTTTTCAGTCAACTCAAGTCAAGAATAGGAATTTTTGTTAACTTTTTAAGGGCGGCTGTCAATTGTGTTTTAGGGCGTTTCAAAACAACCACCCTAAAAACACCCCTTTAAAAATACTAACCCTTTCTCTTTTTAACATAAGCTGAAGATGCGCTTGATTTTCCATGGGCGGCACCCAATTGTGTTTTGGGGCGTGCTAAACACCAATATCTCATGGCATTTCAAAAAAATTACTGTTGCATTCTGGAATTGTCAATTTCACCATTTTCTATCTACTCATTGGCTGCTGTACAAGTCATTTTGAAATTTATTGTTTTTGAGATATTTTGTTTAGTTCTTGACTTTATTTTGATATATTCTCACACAACCAAGAGTTCAAATATGTAATTCTATTGTTTCTGTAGTAAACAGATTGAAATTATCTGAGTCCTTCTCTGTCAAGTAACGTATTAATACAGAACCAACGTAAAAATGGCTTGAAGGGATTTGAGCACTGACCTTTATATCCCTGGACCAAGTTATATCCGCCATCTTTGATCGGAGTGTTTTTTGGAATTGGAACCCCGAGAAGGAGCCATTGGAATGTCAAAATTAACATCTAACGGCGCTACACCATCAAAAGTTTTCCAGGGAAAGTAGTCCTAGCGCTTTCGATGCATTTACACCGCTGTTGAGTAGTGTCGCCATTTGGGTTCCACTTTTCAAAAAGCTCCGATCAAAGATTTTGCTAGGCTGGGATTGAGAAACTTGGTCCAGCGTATGTGAAGGTCAGTGGATTTGAGTCTCAGGCCATTTCGTTCATCTTTTTAAACCTGAATTGTGTTAAGACCGGTTTATCTTTTAAACTCTTTATTTATCTATCTATCCTTACAGGCGTCAACTTTCAGAAGCATGGAAACGAACCCTCAACTAATGGGCCGGCTAAACCTACTATACAAACACTTGCACTTGCTTAAAGACTATTGAATTCAAAGCACCAATAAAGAAAACTCAAACTCAGTCCCATTTGCATAGAAAGCATCCCCCTGAGCTTAGGGGGGGGGGGGCTAAACCATTTTTGCTTGATTGGGGGCTGTATTTTTCAAAAAATACTGGGGGCTAGCTTGCTAGGGGGCTGAGTGTTATGTAATAGAACTGGGGCAGAGATGATAGGTTACATATATTTTAAATTATGTTAAAAACCTATGCTGTGGGGAAGGTTTTAACCCTCTTGAAAAAATATAAAAAAATGGTGCAAAAGCACTGGATACGAGTTTGCCGAGAGGGCTGAGTAGCAATACTCTTAGACGGCAAATGAAATCACATATCTCTCATCCAAGCCAAAAAAACTCTCGATAATTTGACCTCGAGCGGGAATTCTAATTTGTTCGAATTACAGAGAGATTCAAATTATAGAAAGTATTTTACGAGGGTTTCTTCTTTACGGATACCGAAAACTAGTTCGAGTTATAGAAGGATTCGAATAATAGAAGTTCAGTCAGAAAGAAAAGACACTTTTTTATTCTGCTACTGAATAATGCTACTGAATAATGAATAATAGAAGTACGAATCAGTGAGAGTCTATTGTATATATGTCTATCTTTGTAAGTGCCGCACGTGTCTTAAAGGCCCAACTTTTTCTTGCAAGAGTAGAATTGAAAATTAACTTCGAGGCTATAAGTTCATTAAGGACTATACACTTATCAGCCTAGACTATGCTATAGTCCAAGACAAATCACTATCTAAGAAATAAGCACAAAGCCGAAGAAAATTCGCAAGCGGTTTTTTTTGCCGAAAAGAGTTTACATTCGGTAGAGTTTGACAGTCTTGGCTCGATGCCTCTCTGCTTAATCTCGTTTCTTCGAAAATCTCCCGCCGACTTTTTCCCGTATACCGCCATAACGCCATACCATCATATTTTCCCGCCTTTAATATCACTGTAACGGACGATAACATCGTCTATTATCAACCCTTAGCAGGCGCGGTCTGCATTTGAGGGGAGTGATGATGTGCGACTTTCACGGCTCATGGCATTGTACCATGGCTACCACTTCTCACAAAAGCGGTCTAGTGTTTTCTAAATACCATCATCATTCATGTCATTGAAAAAGCTTTTATTTACAACTTTATTACCAGTCCCCTAAAATCTTACCACGCTACTAACGGTTGATATGTGTAGCTTCGGACTAATGAATTAATTAAAATTATTGTCCAGAAATATTTGCCCGATTTTTTCTCTCAATAGGTTTTCATCACATTAATTCTGCACTTACAATATTCAAATACGTAGTTAAAAAATAAAATTTCGCTAAAAACATTTCACTTTAAATAAAAAAAGTTTCGAACAAACTTCCACGCTGATCATTCAATATTCAACAAATACAAAATTGACGGGAAACTTTTTTTTCCGATTTTCTTTTCTCTTAATTTCTTTATTTTGAAGTCAAACACGAACGACTTGGAGAATCTTACAAACACTCAAAGTTTTCATAACAATCAGTTTAGACATTTTTATAAGAAAATAGTTAAAATTTTAACAGAGTTTTCTTATAAAAGCCTATCCAATTTAATGGAGTCGAATCGATATTTTCTTTGACTAGCCGTCAAAATTAAGGCGAATTGATCCGTCTTCTAGATCTCTTTAAAAGTTCTTTAAGTAAAAACAAATCCTAAAGTAATCATAGTTAAAGGTTTTATTCTTACATAAGTGTTGCCGTTTGATATCAGACACATATTTCATATTAGGGCATTATGCTGATATAAGCAAAAAAAAGACCAATCTTGCTCGACATCCGTGTCAATCCAATGTGAAAAAGCTTGCGAATTAAAATTGATGAGTAAACAAACGATATCACTATTATTCAAAAACAAAACCTTTAAAGTCCCAAATGATAAAATCGCTTAAAAAGCTTTACTCCTAATAATCCCAACGAAACATTGATTTTAAAAAATATAGCCATTTTTTATAATATTCTTATATGCAAATGTAAACAACTTTTCAATCTTTTTTTTCCACGTAGTTACAGCTATAAGTTCACCCAGGACACTGCTTTCAAAGTTTTAATTTTGTTTGAAAACAAACCGTCAGAGGTCTCGTCTCTTACACGTTTTTTTTATAAGAACATCCAAAAATTTGAAGCAACATCAAAAAATTTGAAGATGTTCTTATCATTTTGACTTTAAAACCTAAAATGTTCTTAAAATGTTCTTAATTTCACCATTTTGTAAGTATTTTTGAGCCATTGCGTAAAAAATTGGGTGTTTCAGAGTCTGTAAAGCCTTAAACTTGTTCTTAATATTTTGGCTACCTTGTGTTCAGTATACAGTTCGTTCTTGTAAAACAACGTGTACCAAAATCAGAACATCTCCACTCCACTTTTTTTTATAAGAATAACTTTGACGTTAACTCTCTCTCTCTAATTCGATTTTCAAGAGACGGAGGATATTCAGCGGATTAGAGAAATGTTTCAGTTGGAAAATTTGGGTTAATAATGTCAATCGAAACTTATGAATGTACTTTCATTTTGCCCTTGAAATAAGAACAGAATAAGAACAATAAAGAAACTGTCAATAGAATTAAAAAGCCGAGCCTCAAGCCTAAAAAAATTACAGTTGACTCTCTCTAATTCGATCTTTAAGGGAGCAAAAATTTTATTCGAATTAGAGAAGAATTTGACTTCCAGAGAGTAATTTAGACGACTTTCCAGCTGAGGGGTCCAATATTTTGGTTCGAATTAGAGAGAGATTCGAATTAGAGAGAGTCGGTTGTACTAGCTTTTATGAATAGAGTGTTTGTACCTTTGCTTCTCCGTTTAGAATGCCTTCGTATGCTTGCCCGTCGAATCATTGTCACCAATCAAATAAAAAAGGTCCAAAAACAAAATGAAAAATAACGGAAACAATCACTACTCACAATATATTCAATACTTCAGTCCGCGCAGTGCGAAAATGAAGAAAAGTGAGATCTATTGACAGGTTTAGTATGCCTCTGTTAAAATAAGGCGGTATTAAACGAATGTTTGATAAAATCTATCTCGGATGTATGTAATTACATTTAAGCCTGAAAATCCATCCATTTCGATGAAAATTAATATATATTCTTGGCTTTTTCAAAACGGTAGTTTGGCTTTTATAAAAAAAGTTGCTAAAAAAGAAACGTCCAAAATTTCGAAAAATCAATCAAAATATGAAATCGAAAAATGATGAAAAGCCAACTCTGTTTCTACTCTACATACTACCGTACTTTCAAAGTAAGAAAAACTTATTGATGTAACGAACTTCTTATTTAGGACAAAAAAATATATAAGACAACAAAAACTTAAAGTTGTAACAAAATTTAAGAAGAGTTAGTACTGCTCCATATGGTTCACAGAGAAGAGCCTACCATCTTGTCATTTGATTTCTTCAGAGGGGAGAAGTGAAAAAGAGAGTTGGGACGTTAAAAGCTTAAAGACGAAGATTTGTCCCATTTCTTCTTCTTTCTCTGAAACTTCAGCATAATTTCAGTTTTCACGTTTTGTTTTATAAGAGCATCCAAAATTTTTGAAGCCTTTCAGATTTTCTTAATTTTCGGGTTTCAATCAAGCCTAAAACGTTCTTAACATGTTCTTATTTTCAGCATTTTGTTAGTATTTTCGTCCATTTTCCTAAGAAAACAGGTGTCTTAGAGCCCACAAAGCCTTAAAATGTTCTTAACTTGTTCTTAAGATTTTGGCCTACGAAGCCGCCTTATGTTCTTATAAAAAACGTGTAATTTCAGTTTTCAGAAATGAAACTTTTTTTGCCACAAAAATTGAAGAATCTTGATGAAGATTTCTTTCTTAAAATAAAAGGTTCCTTATGGAAAAGAATGTAGACTTCCAAATCTTAAAACAGATCATTGATTTTACCACCAGCACGCTCTACTCTTAAAATGGATCTGACCTGGTTTAGCCTATACTAGACGGCACGGCTTTTTTTCTACGCAGTAACGTCTATTCCACTTTGCGACTTTTACGAATGTTTTGAGCCTAGGTTTTCGGCCACGTCATTTTAAACTTCCGAAGCTCTTGCAGTAGGGAAATAAACGAATTTGAGTCAGAAAACTTGAAAGGCGTCAAAGTAGAACTCGCCAAGAAAGGGTGACGATCTGACCAGGTTGTTCAGTCAATTCCTTTAAAACTACCTTTGTTTTATTTTCGCAACTTTGCCGTGCCAGATTTCTTGTATGATATTTTCCAAGAGTCTAATAGAAACCAGTTCGAACAAAAATGACGATGGATGGACTGGTTTTGGTCAAGTTGAGATAAGTTGTGGCTTTGGGAAATTAATTTGAGATTTATTTGATCATTACAGTCAACTTTCTCTAATTCGAATCTTCGAAAAGCAACCGGGGGGGGGCTAAGGGGCTTAGCCCCAACCCCCAATAATTTTTTGAAATGGTTGTAAAAAATTTTCAAATATTTTTTTCTATTTGTCTTAAATGTTCAGCCATTCATTGATTTATGGTGTCTTTTCCGTCAATGTAGAGGCACAATTTTTCAAATTTCCCTCCTTGGGCCAAACCATGCTTCACCCTCGCGGTGTCACTAAATTTCAGCCTCCCCCCTTCCCAATATAAAACTGCTTCCTAAGGCACTATAATTCGAATCGAAAGTTGTCTAAGCTCCCCTCTGTAATTCGAATCTTCCTCTCTAATTCGAATAATATTTTGATCGAATTAGAGAGAGTAAGCTGTATTTGATCAAGACTAAAAAAAGATGAAAAATTACAGTAGAATGACCTGGTACCGACAAAACTAATATTAGCAATCTATTTTGTAAAATTGTCTCTATAGTTCGAAAATGTTGAAAAATGTCATATATTATGCACGGTATTGTAGGGGTTATTTACTACTGAACCTGGAAAATCTAAAAATTTCCAATTCAAAAAAAAGAAAAAACAGTTTTAAACGAAAAATATTGTAAATAAAACCCAGCGTCAAACCACCATAAATTGATTCATAACTTTTCATTCACTCGAAATCAAACTACTAAAAGAAAAATCATTAAGCGAGTAAAAAAATTTACTTTACATATAGACATTGAATAGAATTATGGTTATATATATATATATTTATCATCGTAAAGCAAGCTTATAATATATCATTTTCTTAAAGCCTGTAAAGTCATACATATAAGCTTTACTATAAGGCGACAGTTTTTAAATAATCTTTTTTTCTTGTAAGAATGTGCAAAAAACGGGGGTTCGCGTAATACTACATATCTTAAGAGTATATGTAAGATTTAGATTATTGGAATGGATTTTAACTGACTTATCCTGACCATCACTTTTTAAAAGTAATCTTCAGTACCGTTTTTTAGGACAAATTACTCTGAAAAATAAATTCTTAATGTTGGTAAGTTTTCTTCTGAAAAAGGGCAAAACTTCAAAATTAACACTTTTTAAGAAATCAACTAATATAAGGCTTTATACTTTATCTTGACACCTTGGTTTGGTTATTTCAAAGTTGCCAAAGAAGAAAAACCTAGGCTGCGTCATATCTTCCTTCGTTTCGAGCGTAAAACTCCTACTCTTCGGGGTATGAGCACTGCTCTTGTTTTGAATATTGAAATTATCCGGATACATCACATGCGCACTGAGGTTTTAATAAAACAATAGAGAGTTTCGAAATCTAAGCCAATCAGCTGTGTTTTAAACATTCTTTTATTTGAAATCTCTATTGATAAACATCTTTTGTGAAAGTTGTCTATTATGATTCCCGGTGGGGGCTACTAGTGGTCGTCTATAGCAGTCAGTGCCTAAAGACCAAGAGTAAGGCCTAAATGCCTGAAATCGTCTATTGTGTAGACTAGGAAAACCAGGTTTTATGGAAACACCAGGTTTTATGGAAACACCACATTTTTGAACATACACGTTTTTTATAAGAACAATCCGTATATGAACATAAGGCTTCAACAAGCAAAATATTGAGAACAAGATAAGAATATTTTTAGGCTTAAAACTCCAAAGGTTATAAAGAACATGTAGTAGTTGACGGCTTCAATCAAAAACTTTTTCAGACCCTACTTACTATTACCTTAAATACTCTTTTTTTATAAGAACAATTTAATAAGAACAATAAGGCTAAAAAATGCTGAAAAATAAAAACAATTTTATAACAACCCTGAGCCTGGAATGGGAAAATTTCAAGCAAATTAAGGATCAATATTGATACCTTAATTTTGCATTATAAATAAGAACAGGATTAAGAACAATTTGAGTTCTAGAAAATAATACAAACTTTTTTGGTTCTTATAAAAAATCAATAATATACATTTTATTTTTCAGAAAAAAAAAAAAAAAACATTTAATCATGCAGGATTTAAATGTTTTTAAGATGACTAAATCTTCAATAATATGCAATATTCCGCATAATGTTATAAAGTGAATTTGTCACCTCTTTGTGGGTCATCGAGACAAGAAATATAATATTCGATGGAGCCACCCACTGACCTTTACAAACTCTGGGCCAAACTATACACGTTTTTATAAGAACAAAGTATATAAGAATATAAAGCTTCGATGGCAAAAATGTTAAGAACAAGATGAGAACATTTTAAGTCGGTGTTTTTTTTTAGAATGTATTGCATGCATGTTAGATGGGCAGCTCTAGGGGGGAGAGATCACCAAAACTCCTTTTCTAGTAACAGGCCACTAAATTAGTGAGACTTGTTAGCAAAATTTGATCAGCACAGGAGGAACGCCATTTCAAATGCTGTTAGAAGTCTACCAGGCCACCAAAATTAGTCATCAGAAGTGCTTTTAGCAAACCTTAGAAAACCAACGCTGGTAGTAATTTAACTTTCATTTATTCAAATCGAACGGTTTTCAGAAAATTTTGAAATATTTTAAATTCATCCAGTCAAGATTATAAGAACTTAAATGAAACATCTATTTAAAACAATTCTTAGAATTTCCGATTTATCATTATATTTGTAGACCCTGTTCAACCTCAAAAAGTAAAAACAATCTTAATCTTAGGTAGCTTGAATCGTTTAATTCGATAAAAGCTTTATCCTGCTCCCAACTTTAACATTATCGAGTTTGTGTATGTGTTTTTCTGCGACGGAAACGGTAAGCTTCTAATTTGTCTACATCCTGACTGACTGAGGACGACCGTAATCAGTATGCTTACCGTCCTCGATTTTTCGGCTCGAAACTGCGAGTTTTTTCCAAATCGCTTCAGGTGCTCCGCCGTCCTCAAAAATGCAAGTAAATAAACTCGCTTTCAAAAAGGGTTCAAGGTACCTAATACATTTCACCTTTTTTTCAGTGCATTGCCTTGTAATGCGCGAGTCAAGATCTGCACGGAGGTTATGTAAAATCCATTTTACTTTTCTTTTTCTTTCGGCTAACAGCATTCAAGGAAGGTCAAAAATAATTAAAGACTTAAAGACATCAAAAGAAAGGGCCTACGCAAAGAAACGAACAGAAAATCCATAACTTCACCATAACGATAATAGATAGGATTTGGAAAAAGGGCCCCTGTTCCAAAAAAAACACGTTTCTTTATTAGAACAAACTATATAAGAACATACATAAGGCTTCAATAGTCAAAATACTAATAAAAAAAAGTTAATAAGATTTTAAAAGTCTTCAAATGACTCTAAAACACCTTATTTGAAAGGAAATTGCGCAAAAATACTCACATAACGGCGAAATTAAGAACATGTTAAGAACATTTTATGATTTAAAACTCAAAAAATTAAGAACATTCGAAGGCTTCAAAAATTTGGGACTATCTTATAAAAAAAACGTGTAAGAGGATGAAACGTGAAAATGTTACATGTTTTTCTTTTTATAAGCATATGGCTGCCCCTACATCAGGCTCGCATTATGCTTAGCATTCTATTGTTCTCAAACAATAGAGCCATTGTTTAGGTACCAGAAACTGAGCCTGCTTATAAACGTTATGCTTATAAAAGAAAAAACATGTTAATACACTGTAGAAAAGGAGTTCCGAATGAAAAAAAACGTCCCCGCTATGACAGGCGTTGTATGGTCACAATGGAAAAATTCTTTCAGTGAAAATTCATGTTTCTTTAGAGAGACGGTAAGAAAAAAAAAACGAAGAAGATTTTCTTCTTTTTTCAAATAATTTCACTATTTTCAAACTTAATTTCATATATCACAGTTATTTCTTTTTGCGTGCGAATGTTCAAACCAGGCTGTAAACGTGTCTTTATGAAAAATAATAGACCGCCCCGGACACAACCCTACATCGTACGGTGATATCCAGTGTGTGTTCGGTGTATCCGATGTGTGTACGGTGGGATGGACGGTGTTTTTCAGAGACCAAAGCAAGGTTTCCGTTTGAGACGGAAAATGACTTTTGCAAAGCAAGTTACTATATGTTGTTGAAATTTCGGTAAATTGTGCAAAATTTTGGACGGAAAATCCTCTTTCCTTGCTGAAATCACGAAATACATGGGTTGCAAAATTATATCAGTGCAGTCAAAACATGTGATTACTCGAAAAAGTTCACGGGATTTTACTCCCATGTTACTTGCTTTACAACTTACAGCTGATAACTTACAGTAATAAATTCGAACCAATCAGAAATAAATGTCATGTAACAAGCACATAAAATTTTGGAGTAAAAGCGTGATTTGTCTTCAGACTTTAATGTTGCAACCTGTGTATTGTCGATGTCCAGTAGGAAATTGTACGGTGTTTATAATCCCACCCGATATTTAAACAAACTCTATAGCAGGATATCAAACACACAATCACGCACTTGAGAAATAGCTGTGATTTTCAGCCTCTTTCTATCTCAAGCCTGAAAATCTGACTGGGTAGCTCAGTCGGTAGAGCATTCGCCTTACAATCTAAGGGTTGTGGGTCCGATCCCCGGTCACCGCCAACTCAGCGGAAGAGTAGCTTAGATTGGGTAATCTGATCTAGGCGGTAAGTTACTGGGAGCTGAGAGTAGGTGTGGCGCTCCACCTCAGCATTCGATCTCCCAGGTCTAGCGCAAAAAGAAAAGGGGATAGACTCCCTCACTCCCGGCTCCGCCGACAGCCACCAGATGAATATACTTACTTTACTTACTGAAAATCTATGAATAAATAGAGAATGTAATAACCGAGCCTCAACCAAAATTTACTTTTAATCAGCTAACTGAGATTATTAAACATCATTAACTATATAGCTAATATAATACAAATTTAAAGGTTTTGTTTTTAAATAAGAGTGATATCGTTTGCTTACTCATCAACTTTAATTCACAAGCTTTTTCACATTGGATTGACACAGATGTGGAGCAAGATTGGTCAAAAAGAGGCAATGAAAAACATTTTTTTGCTTATATCAGCATAATATAACAATAGGTAGACACTGTCCTGATATGAAACGGGAACACTTATGTAAAAACAGAACCTTTAAGTAACAACTACAAAGGTGGCACGAGGCCCAAATTGAAATGTCTAACAAAATTCGAAAGAAAGTTTCCCTTATAACAACGAAGATGGAATTTCATTTCCTATATAATTTTAGGAAAGCTCAATGGATATTTTCAAGTTAAAATCCCAAACCACAGATATTATAACAATTTATTTTGAGTATGGATAACCATTTGACACTTCATATTGAATGTTAATATCCTTACAGAAACCATTTACACGTTTTTTTCTATAAGAACAAACTATAGAAGAACATAAGGCTTCGATGGAAAATTTAAGAACATTTCAAGGCTTTGTGGACCTTAAAACACCCGATTTCAAAGGAAAATGGACAAAAATATTCAAAAATGGCGAAAATAAGAGCATGTTAAAGAACATTTTTAGGCTTAAAACTCAAAAAGTTAAGAACATCCCAAGGCTTCAAAATTTTTGGATGTTCTTATCAAAGAAATATGTATCCTTACATAAACCATTTAATAAATAGAAAACCACACAAGTTGGTCTCATGAGCTATGGATCTGCAGACTTTTTGTAAGACATACGCGCACATAAAGATTTCTGGCCTTGCAGAGCTCATTGATAGTACCAGAGAGCCGTGCTGTAACATGTTACAGTTAAAATCACCAAGAATAAAAACTTCCGAATCATTCGGCAATTTATCAATACAAGACATTAAAAAAGACTTATAACGCTCAACAACATACGACGCGCACGTAATCCCTACTTGTTTTTAGTAATTGATAAATACAGTAAATAGCCTTTAACCCGGGTGGGTGTGGAATGGTACTTAAGCAAAATGGGTGTCGGGTATGTAAGAGTTATAAAGGTCCCTTTTATAACCCTTGGAAGTCTTTCAAAGGGGTACAAAAACCGTAAAACGGTGATCCGGTGAAACGATTTTTCAAAATCGACTCTCTCGCAAGGTCATAATTGTTCGAAAAATCTTCGCTGTAAATTAGAAAAAGAAGTCTCTCAAAGGGTCGTAATTTGTAAAAAACAGGTACCATATTCCTTCACACACCAGATAGTCTAACTGCTTACCGATAGTCTAACTGCTGACGGATTTCCCGTTTGAAGTATGTCAAGTTTTCAAAGTCGACTAGTCCGCCATGTTTTTTTCTATTTACCTTGGATTTTCAAACGTTCGAATTTCAAAACATTCGAATCGGGCTGTTGACGACCAGAATTGAAAATTAGATGGCGGATTAGTCAGCTCGAAAACTAGACACGCTTTCTTTTATATGGGAAGCCTGATCCAGTCAATTAGTTACAGTAGAGATCAGTAGCTCATAACAACGAAAAACTTTGCCATTTTGTGTCTCAAAAGTCCATCTCTAATAATTTTTTTGCTTCTATTATACCTTAATCTTTATACAATCACTAAAATTTCACGCTTTTTCAAAATCGAATACACTTGTAAAATATTTATCACTACACCCTACAAAAAGAACATAAACTCTTATAAAGTAGACATCAGACAAAGTAGATTATGAATAGAAAAATATTTTTTGGTGACAATTTCCCTTAAAATGGAGGTTTTGCCTCCCAAAAAAACGTCCAACAAAAGTATTGGTCTGTTTCAGCCCACCATATTTCTATTTTTTACAACAAAATGTCTGCAAAGATGAAGTAGTCTTTTTTTAGGTGACAAAATGAAGAGGGGAACAACATTTTACAGAAAAGAAAAAAAAGAAAAAAAAATCGTTTAGAATTAAAAAAAAAAAAATTCAAAAGTTTTGTATTAAAAGGAAAGTCGAATGAAAAAGCTAAGCCTGGGTTTTAAACGGATTGAAGTAAAAAAAATTAAAAAAAACCTGGCTTATAAGTTATTTTGGAAAATTATGGAAAGAAATGATTAAATTGAAAAAAAAAGGAAAGAAAAAGACGGATAAGCTTTATGAACTTTTATTTTTGTTCTTATGTGTTTGTAAGCATCTAATCCCACATTGCGTAAACTATAATAAAGCTAGAAATTCAAAACCAATCAGTATTTTAAGATCGGAACACTAATGAATTCGGAAATAAAGACACTCGATTATGGAGTATACTCTTATACTTCGATATCTTGATCTTATTTCTTGATAACTAGTATGTAATTAAGTTTAAGACCGCAGTCGAGGGCGACCTGAAGACTCCTTTTCTTCAGCTGTCTACCTGAAGGTAGAGGCAAGGCGCCACTCCTTTCCCAGAATTTTTTCCTGCACCCTTGACCCATCGCTTTAGTTGCCAAGCATCAAGCATAAACCCTTGAGCATATGGTAAGACCCGGTGTGATAAAAAAAATTAACTCTCCTAAATAATGACTCCCCAGTCATAATAAACTAGTAAATAGTGACTCCCCACCTCAAAATAAACTAGTAAATGAAGACTCCCTAGAGTTGCTATTTCCTAGGAAATCTTGACCCCCTTTGGTTTAAAATGACTCCCCTCTATTATCTATGACAAAATTATTTAAAAATTCATTTGGCTATCCAGGGCTAGCTCTACAGACCCCCGTAAGAGAAATAGTCCATCTGAGGGAAGCATTTCCTTCAAGAATTTTAAGATTTGGCTCAAAATTTGTATACTGTATACTTCCCTCTTTGTAAGATCATGTTACAAAATACTGGCGAGAAACCGATTGAGGAAAACTTCGTGTCTACCGACAATTACGTGAAAAATCTGTTCTGCGGAATACCATACATTCTGAAAATTCTTAAAGTCCCTTGAAAAATGAAAGAATTTCGGCAAAAGGTGGGTGTCAACGACGAAAATCAGCTCTGCAAAAAATTCTTATTTCATAGCCTTGAACGAGAAAAGTAACGAATTAGCAAAATTTAGCATCTTAAAGCAATTCTCAAGAGGTTTAAAATCTGAAAAACAGGGGACAATAGAAATCAACGAGAGAATGCGCTTGTCACAGTGATCTTTTAGAAGAAATATTTACAGTAATCCCAATGTGATGAAAGTTAGATACAATACGTCCATAAAAAATTAGTCCTCCGTCTTTGAAGTGGTATAGCTTTTCGAATTTTTGGCCAATTTTGAAAATTCTTCCACAGTGAGATGGAGCATTTATCAGGCTTTCCAAAAATATAACTTTTCAAAAAAAGCTTCACAACATAAAGGAAAATCGAAGATTTAAGCAATGCTACAGTTCAGTGGCTCCGTAATCATCAATTAAATCTTTTGTCTATCTATCATTTTACATAAGAAATTATGCTTATAACCTTTTCATGTATTGTGCTAATAAATAAAAAGTTTTAAATAATTGTGCTATTATGAAAAGTTTTACATGGTTCAATGCGGAATTTTACGAGGATTACAATGGTATAAAAATCGCAATGTAAAAGTTTTTGCCTGATTTAAAAAAAATCAAAAACTAAAATATTATAAAAGTTGTCAAACCGGTTTTCTTTTGATAAGTCAAGTTAATTTATCGTTAAAATTGTTAAGAACATAACTATTAGTTAAAAACTTGATTTTTAAGTTTTAGAAATCTTTTTTGAGCAAAGTCTTTGTACTTTTGAATGGAGGGGAAGATTTCCTTTCTAACGGTATAAAATTTATGAAAAATTAATTTTTCTATCGAAGGCTATGGCTTTACTTTTAAAACAGAGGACCAATTTCTCCTGGACGTACTGTATAAATAAAAAGACAACTTTGGTAAAAACTGTAACAAACAGATCACACGGCTATAAAACAAAGGAACGTACAAAAGTTTTTCTTTAAGGACCTTAAAATGATACCTGGAAGATCTATTAGAAAGGCGAAGGAAGAATATCTTGCAAAGACATTCAAATATGAATGCTAAAGGGCCCTTATGTATGGATATATATATAGTAAAGTAGTGTGAACAAACAATGACTATGGGGAGGGGGTCATGATAAACTAGTTTATCTTGACTCCCTCAGCTTTTTTAAGGGGAGTCATTATTTACTAAGGGAGTCAATATTTCCTAGGAAATTTCTACTCTAGGGGAGTCATCATTTCCTAGTTTATATTAACTGGGGGGGTCAACATTTACAGGGAGTTAAAATAATCCGCTACAGGCTCACTGGCGGATTTAAGACAATAGACCAAGTACGTCGGAAACATGCGCAGGAGTACAACGCTCGTTAAAAGAAAATGAAATTACAATTACAAATCTCTTCCTTTGATAAGTGCTACAGGTGGTCTATTGGGGTTCGATCCCATAATCGTGTGCACCGGAGCCGGATGCTCTACCTTCATGATACAGTCAGCTTTTTGATAATTAAAATTGCACCGTAACCACTAAACAATGCTGACAAAACTAAAAATCAAAACTAAAAATCTAATTTAACGTTTTACTATTCGATACACCTAGTATTCGATAATATTGAAAGTCAACAAGAAAAGAAACTCTTATAAACGACGCTCTACTGTTCGATACCTTCATTCAATGAAAACCCAACCCCATTGAAAATCGAATTAGATAGTTTCAACTTTAGGTGAGTCGGAAAATCTTTTGAATAATTCCCGTGTGAGATTTTAAGATTGGCTCATTCGACTTACCGAAAACGAAAGCGTAACCAACACACAGCGCACCGCAGAAACATAAAGATAAACGCGAAAATATAATCAAACTTACTGTTGTTTGATCCGGGTAACACGGGAGGCGGGACACCGATAACTCGGAACTCTTCCACTTTCTCATCTTCTAAATAAACAGAAAATTTACAAATTACAAATTAAAATTTCTACAGCATTTAGGTATGCAGCGCACTGCTACACTACTAGCTGCCACCTGGTGTAGAATTTCTTAGCGAACGAAAAAAGACCAACATCTGTACCATAGACTTATAAAGCCCGGAGGGCTAGATGTCGTGCTTTGGCTAAACAGCCTGTTGAAGTTGGGTAGGAAATCCTACCTAGGTCACGTGATATTACAATAGAATTTCAGCGCTTAACCAATCAGAAGCTTTGCGGATTTTCGAAAACAATAGTGACTATATTTCTTTCGATATTCACATTTTTTGCCTGCGACGACTTAAAGCACGAAAACTAGCCCTTCGGGTTTTACAGAAATCTGCGGTAGGTACTAAAGTAACTAGTGTAAGACGTATCAGGACAGATGTCTGTTGTAGGATCCTGGAAATGAACCAATAATATTTGACTTTAAATGAAAAATTTTAGCTATCCTGATATTTCTCAGGGTTTGAAAATATAATAACTGAGCTCCTTCTAACCTTTAGGTTTGGTTGGTTCCGGTTGTTTTTGTGCAGGACTGTCATCCGGGATACGGTTTTTACGGACGCCAATACGGACAGTTCCTATAATTATAAAGCAAAATGAATTTAAAAGACAACATGAATCTTAAAAGAAGTGATAAAAAATGATAGAGGTAAATCTAGACATCACAAACCAAGACTGACAGACTAAAGGCTTTTTCAATAATCCTCAAAGCCGTTTGTAGAGCAACCCTGTCATGTTTTCTTTAGGACACTGATTGAATTTAAGACAAAATCTCCCCTATAACTTGAAAGTTTCTCTTTCCCTATATTTCCCGATAACTAACCAGCCATATCCAGAGAGACTGAAAGTAACACCATTGACTGAAAAAACGATTAGTGTTTCCCCGATTTCCCGATATTTCCCGATCACTAAACTTTGGGTGTAGCTTTCAAAGCTTGAACAGCCGTATTCAAAAAAACATTATCAAAAGTAACACCATTGACTGAAAAAACGATCAGTGTTTCCCCGATTTCCCGATATTTCCCGATCACTAAACTTTGGGTGTAGCTTTCAAAGCTTGAACAGCCGTGTTCAAAAAAACATTATCAAAAGTAACACCATTGACTGAAAAAACTATCAGTATTTCCCCCGATTTCCCGATATTTCCCGATAACTAACCTTTGGGTGTAGCTTTCAAAGCTTGAACAGCCATATCCAGAGAAACATTATCAAACGTAACACCATTGACCGATACGAGCTCATCCCCTGAATGCAGAGCTCCAGTTTCCTCCGCTGGGCCACCAGCGACAATACTTTTGATCACGATGATTGATCGTTTTTCGTTCTGCGGATCCTAGAAAGGAAAAGGCGAAGAATGCTACAACAGCCATTCTAATTCGCGTCGACACTCGGCTATTGCTGACGTATATTTGGCTTTCGCTGAAGTAAAAGTGCTTACTGTACTCTAGAACCCAGATTTTTTCGATGCAAATAAATCTGAATTAGAAAGGCTGTAGACACATTTTCGGAGGAATAATCAGAAGGCTTAGGATTCTTGGACTACAGTGCTCAGCTTAGCCCGGGGTCCACTTAGAGCTTTTTTTATGGTCTTTTTGGCGCTGATAAGTGGCCCGGTAGTATATGGTAATATGCTTTTGCTTAGGCGGACTGTAAAACAGTCCGCCAGATTTTAGTTGTTTTTGGAAGGTAAAAACAGTATGAAGCAATGTTTTTATTTCAGAATAAGGGATTGCAAATCTGCTAATCGTGTTTGTTTCTGATTTTTGATTGTATCTTTCAACTCCAAGTAGTTTTATTGTTATTTGGATTTTCTAAATTTTTTTTCAAAATGGCGACCTCGCCAAATGCTCCTAGTCTACTTCACTGGACTCAGCGTCATAAAAGATTATCAAAAAGCAAAGTTCAGCCAGAAGTAGACTCTAGTCTATGCTCAGCTCAAATATTTTTGTTATCCAAAAATTGAGATATTCAAGTGAAGAGCCTTTGATTTTTAATAAGAGTACAATAGAATTTCAATAAGAATACAATACACCTTTTCGACCGTAGCCGCCAATTACCGCACGGCCATCTTTTCGTCCGCTTTATATCACTAAACTCGATCCAATCCTTATTTCACACATTTTTCTATTGTCTGTAGGTGCGAAAAAAGGACTGGGACGGCTTTAGTGGGATAAAGCGGACAAAGAAATACCCGCACGGCAATTGGCGGCTACGGTCGAAAAGGTGTATAGAATTTCAGTACCAATTTTTCAACATTATTCTATTATTTTACTCAAGATTATAGATGGATTTCTGTTCAACCTTCAAATCATATGTATAAGAATAGCAACAGAAGATCGGATGCACAGAACCAGCAGTGTCTGGACAGCGTTATGCGTCCCTATTTGAAAGAAGAGGAATTCCTACCTCGTAAAGAGTAGGACTCATTCCCCAATGGGGAGAGCTCATATCATCAATTATTGTACTTATAAAAATCAATAGAGACTAAATTTTCATTTCAAAACATAATATTTTGGTATTTATCAGGGTGTAACAATCTAAATAACCAAGACGGTCGAGTTTACGTTTATTTATTTTAAATTGGACCATGACAGATTCGTCCAAAAATTAGTAAAATTATTAACGCACAGGCGTACTACAAAATTAGATAATATTTGCAAATATTTTTTATCTCTTACGTTAAAACGGATATTTTCTAGTTGTGGTTGTATCATGATGGGAACAAGGAATTCCCCTTTAAAAGGAAATCGACACACCTTCTCATATAAGAGCAATTAACCATTTGTGTATGCTGTTTTTTTTGTTTTTTGTTTGAAAAACTTGAAATTTCTTTTTAGAAACTCAAAACTTTAAAGTGCGATAAAAAATTTTGGCTTTTGATTTAGAAGATGATTTTGGTACCATTGGAAAGCTATTTTTATACTCTTTCTAAAAACATTCGGTTTATGGCCCTTTAAAATTAAGTGGTCAGGAGCTATGGCTTTAAGTCTGAGACTCATTATTTTGGCTTATTTTGGACTATATACGCGTCCCTCGTGGTCTAAGGGTTAATTGCTGAAAGTTCAATGTTTCAAAGAGGGATTACAGACCTTAATCTACCGAACAGTGTCCTGTCCTGTCACTCGATGTCACACAATGTTTTATCATAAGAACGTCAAATATTTTTTATGTCGGTGTTTTTATTAGAATGTACCTGAATGACTTTTCAGAGATCTTTTAAATCATCTTTTTCGCGATATCTTCTTCAATTTTAGGAATTTTTGGACCTTATTTTCAGAAATGACGTATTTTTTGACAAGGATTCCAATGATATAGGTTTCGGAGTAATTTGGGATGAAATATGTAATAGTTATCGGACATTTACGAGTACAATATGAGAAATATTTTACGATTTCTGAGATTTTCCGTATAATATTTTCCAAGCCTTTAGGCGAGGAAAATATACGGGAAATTCGGAACGAGTGAAATATTTCCATATGATACAAGAAAATGTCTGATAACTGGTTTATCGGTGACCCAAAAAATGCACTTTTTATGTTGTAAAAAAGCGCAGGGCACTTTTGTAACAAAGTGACGTTAGATTGCTTCTACCGCTACAATGCAACAACATCTTTTCGTCAATTTATATTTTGTACATGTAAAATACAAGATATATTGTACTCTTTTTAACCAATCAGATTGCAGATATTTTTTGGATCGCCGATAATCCAAATTATGCCACTATTTCGGTATATATTGCTATTTTCTGAAAGGTACACTCTTTACTATTACACTCATGTAATTTTCGTCCTCAAAATAACATCCATTAGTTTTTAAAACGTACTTTTGGACGACCCGTTTTTTATCAATATTTTTGGAATATCTCATCCTTTTCTGCTCATTTCATCATTTTGCTTACATTTTCTAATAATTTACATGGTACGCCATTTGAGAGTATAATTTCAAGAGGGAATCTATTAAAGATAAGGAGTAATTAACTGTGGAATTTTTCATTCATCCACACAGAAGCAAGCTCTCATCCTAGATTACTCCTAATTTTGTCCTTAAATTGTAGCTGTTCAACTCATCCAATTAAAGCCGGACTAAAAAAATCGGAATATTTTATCTCTTTTTCTCAAAATAAATTGAAATACTCGTGTAAAAGTTTCCATTAAGAAAAGTTGTCTTAAACAGGAGATACCCAAAAAGACAATTGTCTTTGTACTCAATCGGTACATTCTATAAAAAACACCGACTTATAAGCCTTTGAATGTTCCAAACCTTTTGGGTTTACGTTCTTAAAATATTCTTAAATTTTTGGATTTTCAAAACTTATGTTTCAAATAATTAACTTTATTGATCCTTATCTTTTGTTTGAATTTTCATTGTCCGACTTTCCGAAGTTTCGAAAAAATATAGTTATTTGGGATAAATGGATACATTTGGTTAAATAATATCTCTTGAATCTTCTTACATTTGCATTTTTTTAAATAAAAGAAACAACGATCTCCCCTCTCTCGGTACCGCGCGAATATAAATTTTGGGAAATTCCTTTTGTTATTCTGTTGTGTCAGTATAGAGGCACGCCTTCTTTCTTTATCATTGAAAAGAGTATCTTTATGTGGCAATGTATTTGGAGCACAGATATCTTATATAAAACACTAGATAGAGCTACTCTTGCAGTTGAAACAAGAAAATCCGCCATCTTTGCTGAAAGTAGACCACAGGGAAATCGTTTAAAAAAACAAATAATCTGAATGGCGCGAAGTGAGGAAGCGAGAGAATAGGCTTAATCAATCAAATCGCCGGCACCGAACTGTGGTCTGCTTTATCAAAGATGGCAGCATGATTTTGTTTCAGCTAGTGTTTTATATAAGATATTTGTACTCCACATACATTACCACTTAAAGATATTCTTTTTAATGATAAAGAAAGAAGGCGTGCCTCTATACTGACGAAGCAGAACAAATAGAATTTTTCATTTTATAACATATCTGTGATTTGGAGACGCTATCAAAACAAATTAGTGACCTACCTGACTGTCAAGAATACTAAATCCCAGTCCTCTGTCACGTTTTTCAAGTTGCACGAACAATACGTCTCCAACTTGTGACGTAATAGAGGTGTGACTCAGCTGTTGTTCATGGGTGGGTTGGGGCGGAACCACTTCTGGTTGGATTGGTACAGGGGCGGGTACAGGCGCTGCATCAACGACATCTGGAATAAGAAAGGGTAGGGAATTATCAACAATATAACTGAGAATGATAAAAATAGAGAGAACATAATTTAAATGTTAATGAAATCCGTTTTGTATGTGCTGGGTGACGAGTGTTGGTCAAAAAAATAAAAACAACATTATATCGTAAACAACCCTGGTCAAACTTTTTAAGAACTGAGAAAACGAGTACAAAAGGCATTTTAATGAACTCCTTGAGGAATAAACTATTAAAGCAATACTCAAAGAACGAAAATACGAATTGACATTATTATGAATTTCAAGCAATTTTTATTTCGAATTTCACGCAACGAAAAAAGCTATTTACGCATTCGCGTATACTCTTAGGTTCCGGGGGGTTGGAAAATTTTGGGACAAGCTGGAGTTTTTACAAGCTCTTTCTTGATTTGGTTGGTCGTTAGCCTGTAATAAAACAATTTTGTTACTTTTTCTAAAGAACGCGTCATCTCTATTACTTTAAATGACCAATTAGTCCAGAACATCTCAAAATTTTTGAGATTTTAATAAACGGGGGGGGGACCTAATTGCCGGGGGGGTTGGAAATTGTACTTCTGAAAACCCCAAAATTAGGTAAATATAGGCTAAAATCAGGTTATTTAGAGCAAAATAAGGGGCCTTCTCTTTGACAGCTGAAAGTATTCTTAAAAATCAATAAACGGGGGGGTCCTAATAAGGTCCGGGGGGAGGGTTGATATAAACATAAATAATATAAACATTTACCGGGTTCAGGGAATCTAGCCACGATCAACCGAATATTTCTTGGTAGTGTTTGAATCAATTTGACGACCTCCGGATGTGTCATTTCCAAAACATTGATACCATTGACTTCGATTAAGAAATCTCCCGGTACGACTTTCCCGGTTTGACCGACCGGCCCGTCCGTCGATACCGAATGGATTCGGTGTGAAACGTAAACACCATCTGTAAATATGGAAATGAATTAGAAAAATCAGCGAAAATGGTTGTTTAGTTTGACTCAGGCTATACGTTAGACTAGAGTCTACTTCTGGCTGAACTTTGCCTTTTGATAATTTTTTATGACGCTTCCAGTGAAGTAGACTAATAGCGTTTAGCGAGGTCACCATTTTGAGAGAAAATCTTAAAAATCCAAATAACAATAAAACTACTTGGAGTTGAAAAATATAATCATAAATGAAAAACAATGTTTTACAGTCCGCCTAAGCAAAGGCATATACTACCGGGCCATTTAATCGCGCCATCCAGTCTATAAAAAAAGCTTTAAGTGGACCCCGGGCTGGCTATACGTAGGCTATACGATTCCCGGATGAGTTTTAAGTATTGGATAGCTCAGCCGGTAGGACAGTTGCGCTAGTAGTGCATTGACGTGAGTTATTACATCATTTATATCAAAATTCAGAAAAATTTTCAAAACTCGTTTCTGGTCTAGAACGTGAGGTACAGATGACTTTTTCTAATTCGAACTCAATCGGGAGGTATAATTTGTTCGAACTACCATGATGGTATATATAAAGGAAAACAGGAGATGTATGTTATTATAACCAAGCTCGCGCTACGATTAAAAAAGTTACGAGTTTTACATGCACATAAAATCTCATATATCGTGTATTTTTAAAGAGCCTTTTGTCCATTTGTGAATTCCTATTATTGTAGTGTTAGAAATTAGTTGAGACGAGATTCATTGTTTCTGACATTAGTGTAGGAAAATATTTGGACTAAAAAAAACTGTTAACGCGGCAATTATCCATCAAGTTACAAGATCTTTTGATCAATAGTTCCTTCAAAGTAAACTCCGCTTGATACATTCTTCCAAAAATCTCACTTTCTGTCTAAAAATTAAATCTGAAATAATTCCAAGGCCCTTTTCAGTCTTTTCGACTATAGGAAGGAGCATCTTAACAAAACAGTACAAAGATTTCAGTCCGAAAAATCTAGAGAAATGAATTATTCACCTTGGCGCTCAGTTGACCCTTCGACACTAATTCCCAGACTTCCACCATCGAAGAATTTGGAGAATTGAGCCACCTGAAAACAAAACATTGGATAATATCACCAGATGGTACAGTGGCGGATCTGAGGGGTGATTCAAAATTCATGATTTACAGTATTGCTTTTTACCTTACTTTGTTCCTAAGGCCGGTCTCCGCTTGCGCGCACTGCGATCGCACTTTTTCGAGCAAAGCTTCCACGCTGTTGGTCAAAGAAAAATGAAGCAACTCCATTGCCGTGATCTGACGTAACGGTTGCAAAAAGTTGAAATGTGGTCAATTTTTTTTTTCGAGCGCGCGCTACATTCTTTATGACGTTATCTTTTTTCCAAGCAAAAAGGATTGAAACCAAAGAGTGCGATCACAGCGCGCGCAAATGGAGACCGGCCTTTATAGAAAATAAACATGCATACCTGCACGAGAGCTTGTCCTCCAAGTAGTTTTACATATTCTTGTTTAATAATTTCTTCTTCGTCTGGTCTTAGAGGATAATCTGAAATATAAGTTTGTTTGATTATAGTAACGTTGATAAAAAGTAAAACTATTTCTTCCTTAGATTAATTGTCCTTGATTGTATTGAAAAATATTTCTTCTGCTTGTATTGTCGTGGAATCGACTTTTCAGAAGAAAAAACCGTATACCCTTGTTGAGGAGGTCAGACTCTTTGTGGCTAGAAATGTTGTAACCCCTGAAATTCCAGGTAATTTTACGTTCAGACCTTTCTGGAATTGTGAAATTTTGTAAGATTTAATAAGTCACCCTTTCCAGTTATTTTTGACATACTTTTGCATATCCCTATGGAATTCCGGCACATAAACCCTGACCCCCTTGGAATGGAAATGAGCCTCTTTAACAGGGTGCATACAGTTTTTTTTTGGAAGAGCTCAATCTAGATTAATCCTATATCTACTTCTGTAGCTTAAAGACTCTTGCGACAATTATGGTAAAAAACTATGAGAACAAAGCTGGCAAATAGACTGATTTGGCAAAATCTAGTTAGGCACTAACTTAAACCAAGCCTCAACCAAGTTGCCTGCTCGCTACTGACAAAATTATGCACAGGTCCAAACGGGGACTCTAAAAGCTTTAGAGCTAAGCAAAGTGTTATTAAACCATCCTGTACATATTCGTTCTGTCATTTCTTAGAGAAATGGCTGATCGTGGGTGAAAATGACGTCACATGGAATCAGTCTATACAACAAAGTAAATCATCATGTACATATTCTTGCTGCCAATTCTTATAAAAAATGGCTTGTTGAAAATAGAAAAAAGTGACGTATTGGGTGGAAAATTTTAAAAGTTCTCAGAAGATTCTCTAGTGGTGCATATCATGAATACAACAAAGTACCCAGATGGCACACAACGTTGTTTCAACGTTCATCTAACGTTATATGGACGTTGTGAACGTTAAATAAACGTTGAAACAACGTTGTGTGCCAGCTGGGTAAACAGTTTACCATAAAGTTCGTCATTAGCAACAGCTTTTATCAAATCCTCTTGAGACAGGCCTTTCTGTCGTGGCATGCTCAAGTTTGATCGTTCAAAAACTCTAGCCACGACCAGGGTGACAATATTTCCAGTGTTGCGCAACATATTGATGGCTTCGTTATTATTCATCCCGTTCAAGCTGTGGCCATCAACCTGTTTAAATGTAGATAATATAATATATATGTCTCTCTCTAATTCGATATTCAAAAGGCTAAGACTTTTCTTCGAATTAGAGAAAGATTCCAGCTGAGGGGACCAATGTTTTAGTTCGAATTATGGCGAGAGGATTCTGATGATTAAGCTGTCTGGTGTAGTGTAAAATACTTTCCATAATTCGAATCCTTCTCCGATTCGAAGAAGGGTCTTAGTCCATTGAAGATTGAATTAGAGAGAGCTTTTTGAGGAATAAACAAACAAAAAATCCAGAGAGAGGTAGCTGTACCCCATAGATTTATAAAGCCCAAAGGGCTAGATGGTGTACTTTTGCTGAAAAGTGTGCCGTGGTTAGGTAGGAAATCCTACCTAGGTCACGTGACATTACAATAGAATTCCAGCGTTTGAACAATCAAAAGCTTCGCGGGTTTTCGAAAACAATAGCAACAACATTTTTTCGAATATTCACTTTTTTTTGTCTGTGATAGCTTAAAGCACGACATCTAGCCTTTCGGGCTTTATAAATCTATGATGTACCCTCTTTAATTCCAATCCTCTTTAATTCGAATGAATTGAATTACCCGTTCGTGTTCAAATAAGCGAAAATCACTTGTAATATTAAAAAGACAAGTGGCTTATCTCATTTCATCTAACTTAACCTAACAAACTATTTCCCATGATAATTCATCGATTTTTATTCCATATAAAATGGAAATTGAAACGTCTTCTTAAGACAACTTCAGTGAACTCTCGCTAATTCGGACTCGAACGGTTCGCAGTAAACGTCATAATATTTGAGCAAGAAGGGAAAATTCCCACGAAACGCTTTGAAAGCGCTTTAACTTTGGTTGGAAGGGTAGGCTTTTAACTCTTGAGTTTTAACACTAGACTTAAGACTTAAAACCTTAGGATATGAAAACCATAAGATCTGAGGATCCAAAAGTTCAAGAATGGTCCAATAAGGCTCAGAATACAGCATGGAAGTCTAAACTCCTTCCTAATTGAAATATTCGATAACATTTATCAATTAGCCCAAAAGTGACTTTCTCGCCCGAACTTCAAATTTCTAAAACGAGGAAATAACCAAAATTCTCAATATATTTTGAAGTAGATTGCAGTTCGAATTCGAAGTCCAATCTGGTCAAATTATAGAGAGTAATTTAAGAAAGTCACCCTTTGACGAAAACTGTAAATAATTTCGAATTATAGAAAGGTTTGAATAATAGAAGTTCGAATTAGCGAAAGTCTATTTTGGGAAATACAACTCCATTCTCACCTCAATAATCTGATCATCGGGTCGGAGTCGGCCATCTTGCGCCGCTGCACTTCCTTCAGCTATCCTCTGAATGAAAATACCCTTCTCGTTACCTGGCAACAGAAAATATACGGAAAATATAGAATATGAAAACTGGGCCAGTAACTCTCGATTTATTATTTTCCGCGCTATTAGAATTGTCAGACGTTATTTTAAATAAATTATGATCAAAATGATAACTTCTATTTCTTCGAGTTATTTGTATAATTTTAACTTGGGTTTTTTTTTCAAACCTTTATTTCTTCTAGTTAAATATGGGGGTCGCAAGTGGGTGTAATTTCCAAGCTATTGTTACGAAAAGGCCAGCCGGTTGTTCTCGAGTTGTTGAAAGTAAGAAGCTAAATTGCATACTGTACTTCATGAATTCAAAATGTTCAAAACTTACGTGACCGACCATCACCAACATATCCATAGATAGTAATCCCCAGCCCTCGGGCATTCTTTTGTAATTGAACTTCGAAAGTGTCTACACTTAATTGCTCCTGTTTTAATAAGAGAGGAGAAAATAAAAAATTGAAAATCCGAATCATTATTGTTTGTTCATATAACGTTATATGGACGTTAAAACGATGGTGTGGGGTTGTATTCTTTCAGAGTACATATAACGTTATATGAACGTTAAAACGATGGTGTGGGGTTGTATTCTTTCAACGTTCATATCACGTTAGATGAACGCTAAAACGATGGTGTGGGGTTGTATTCTTTCAACGTATATATAACGTTAAGAAGCATGATAAAGGAGGAAATAAAGCACACAGCAGAAATAATGACGGAAACATCAAAGAAAACATACGCCGAGATTACCAAGAAGCAAAAAGAAGACTTAAAATCTGCCGAAGAACAAAAACGGAAGGAAGAAAGTGAAAAGAGAGACATAGAATCTAGAAAACTGAATATGATCGTTCACGGGTTTCTCGATTCAGGCCCAGATAAGGAAGAAGAAGAAAATGGGAAAAAATATGACATATTTCGGTTCCGAGAACTCCTAGATGACATTACTCACCACAGATTAGGAGACAGAAAAACAAAAAATGGCCGTCCTCTGAAGGTCACCCTGCAAAGTCAACATGACAAAGATCTTATCATGAAGAATTTACACATGCTAAAAGAAACTTGTTTCTTTCAGGTAAGTATAACGGAAGATTTCACAATCAACGAACGGAAAAAGATCAAGGAGATGCACGAACAAGCAAAGAAACTCAACAAAAACAATAACGATAAAGCATTCAACTGGCGCGTAAGAGGAAGCCCAAGAACAAAACTACGCCTCGTTAAAAAATTACAAAACCAAACAAAAATATTTTCAAATTACAAACCAAAATGCTCTACAGAAGAAATCGTCAGCGATTGGGCATTAACAGATGATGATGAATGATTCATTTTGTAAAATAGGCAGTCGAACTCTATTAGCTTTAAAGCTAGTACAGATTTGTACAAATTTTTCGACTTTAAAGAATATATACATTAACATTAACATTAACATTAAAACGATGGTGTGGGGTTGTATTCTTTCAACGTGAATATAACGTTTTATCGGCGATCCAAAAAATATCTGCAATCTGATTGGTTAAAAAGAGTACAATATATCTTGTATTTTACATGTAAAAATATAAATTGATGAAAAGATGTTGTTGCATTGTAGCGTTAGAAGCAATTTAACGTCACTTTGCTACAAAAGTGTCCTCCAACACAAAAAGTGCATTTTTGGGGTCACCGATAAACCAGTTATCAGAAATTTGCTCGTACAATATGGAAATATTTCACTCGTTCCGGATTTTCCATATATTTTCCTCGTCTAAAGGCTCGGAAAATATTGTACGGATAAATCTCGGAACTCGTAAATTATTTCTCATATTGTACTCGCAACTGTCCGATAACTATTACATATGGACGTTAAAACAGTGGTGTGGAGTTGTATTCTATCAACGCTCATAATAACGTTAGATGAACGTTAAAACGATGGTGTGGGGTTGTATTCTTTCAACGTGTATATAACGTTATATGGACGTTAAAACGATGGTGTGGGGTTGTATTCTATCGGCATTCATCTAATGTTATATTGACGTTAAAACGATGGTACGGGGTTGTATTCTCCCAACCTTCATATAACGTTATAATGACGTTGTGTACTTTCGATGGGCGTTGTTTGGATGATAGATGCAAGCTGGGCTGTTAGCAGTCGACTGTATTCAAAATAAAAAGATCTTACGGGTCGTTCTTCGTTGGGTTCCGGGCCGACCATATCTCTTGAAATGACTATCTTGACCTCATTACCAGCACGGCGGATGATACCTTGAATTTAAGAATTGAAACGCAAAATTGATTGGCTGGTTCCTGCGCAAACTCCGTAAAAGGATCTACCCAAAATATAGGCTCCACATTTGTCATTAAAACTAAAGGCTTGATAGTTAAACTAAGTTAACGATATTTAAGAGGAAGAATTTAGAACCACAGATATCAGTCAGAAAAAAAAGACACTTTTTTATTCTGCTACTGGCAGTTTCAAGCCACTTTTGTGACAATCTTCAGGCAAACACAACCACAACCACATATATCTAATATAAAACACTGGACAGAGCTACTCCATCCCTTGCTGAAGCAAAATGATCCACCATCTTGAACGAAGTTACGTCACAACTCAGCTTGCGAGATCCTTGAAATTTTGAAGTCAGTACAGTGTCAAAAAAACTTCAACAGTGAAAACCAAGCCCTCTACTCTGTCCTAATGTGACCTACTTTCAGCAAAGATGGCGGATTATTATGCTTCACCTGCCGTTGCTTGGGAAATACAGAGTAGCTCTTGCCAGTGTTTTTATATAAAATATATCTATAGTTTGAACGCTTTGGCGTTGAAAATGTTGAATAAAAATTAAAAGGAATGGTCTAGAATTTTAATGGTCCAAGTAAATTATTTGCATTGGTTTCACAAGATCGGCAAGCGGCTTCATTTTATATACCGGGTGCACCAAAAAAAAGTATACAGGTTTGTCGAGATATTGTGAGCTTCAGGATTTAAATATTTTGTTCATTCTTTTTTTATTGTATAGAGGATGCTCTAACTTGAATTTTGAGCTATCATACATTATATTTGAAAAAGTAGTTCGAAAGTTATTTTAAAAAAACTGACTTTTTTTCAATGTCGAAATTTCAAAAAATCATTAAAAACAGCAATCACGCTATAAATAAGACAAAATGACCAAAAACACAATTTTATTGTTTTTTGATTCTTTTTTTCTTATTTATATTTTTCCAACAGTTTCTCCATTTTATTTGCACGTCATGAACATTTCCAAAACAAGCAAACTCAATGCAGACCCAAGTTTTTTGAGCAACTAGTCGAGGAATGGTGATCCAGGGTGATCTATTTTTTCAAAAGTTTTCTCACATAGCACACACATAACATCAAAACCTCTGTTGGAGATTTCCAAAACTTTGTTCAGCTTTTCCAAAAATATTATCCCACTTGGGAATAGCTTATTTTTTAATTCCGTAACGAGTTTTGATGAACACAGTTGTATTTTTTGGTATTTTTATGCGTAAAGAAGGTAAGTGTCAAGAGTAATGTTTGCTCTTTGTTTTTGATGATTTTTTGAAATTTCGACATTAAGAAAAAGTCAGTTTTTTAAAAATAACTTTCGAACTATTTTTTCAAATATAATGTATGATAGCTCAAAATTCAAGTTAGAGCATCCTCTATACAATAAAAAAAGAATGAACAAAAAATTTAAATCCTGAAGTTCACAATATCTCGACAAACCTGTATACTTTTTTTTGGTACACCCGGTATGTATAGATTAGCTTAAAATAATGACATATTGTAATTCTAAAGATTTCTTGAAAAGTTATTATTGGCTCACCTGCTACAAGATCATTGCTCATCCCAAACAAATTCTCTTCATTGATCTGTAAGATGTGATCGCCATGCTTTAAGCGGCCATCTCTGTCCGCAACACCATCTAAACGTTAGTATAAAGCAAACATTATTACTGTAAAGTTAATCTCATATGCACGTCAGAATTCATCATTAACGAGAATGATTCAGACATGACAGGCTTCAGACATTTTAACGTCATTCCTTCCTGGTAAACGCAAACCAAATTTCCTCGCGCTTTAAAGGTTGATACGTGTATAGAGTAGACCGATTCGACAAAATCCAGTTAGGCACTCCTCAACGAAGCCTCAAGCAAGCTGTCTGTTCCTAACTGACATAAATTTCACCCACGAAATAAAAACAAATAACAAAAACTATGCGCAGGTCCAAACAGAAAACATTTGAAGAATTTGAGTTACCAAGGTGTTTCTAAATCATCCTGTACATAATCTTTCTACCATTTCTTAGAAAATCGGCTGATCGTGAGTAATGACGTCACACAGAATCGGTCTATTAGTTTAAACATACTTGGCACAATAGATCTGACGATAACACCAGCAGTTTTGCCACCGGCAATACCAAACCCAAGACCTGATCCATCGTTCACTAGAATAATTGTCTCTTCTTGTCTCCAATGAGATAGCTCATCATCCTATACAATAATGAAAAGAACAAATTAGTTATTAACTCCCTCTAATTCGTGTACGGTGCTAGGTAAGTGCATAAGTAAAAGAAGGTTCATCATCCACCCGCGCATCCCGCCCTTCCAAAATCTCTCGAGATAAAACGACAATGTGACGGCTACAGTTTTGACGTAACTTTAAACTTTAGAAGCTCCTGCAGTATCGAAAAAATCGAATTTGCGTCAATACACAAAGACTTCTATTTTTCGAAAATCATCAAAGTGGAACTCACTAAGAAACGGAATGAAAAATCCCAGTTTTTGGTGAGGTGCTCGCTAGCAACATACTGAATGGATGGAATAATATAATACCTGGTTTAACGATGTATCTGACAGAGTTGACGAATTGCCAGAGTTTTGATGAGATACTTGGCTTTTAGCATTCGGTATACCACCTCTGGCAATGATCAGTTCCACGATACCAGTTGTCTGCTGGAGGAGAGTGATGGCTTCCTGGTGGGACATCACTGCATCCACACGTTGTCCATTGATGGCAAGGATTTGGTCAGACTCTGATAAACGACCATCGCTAAAGTGTATTGAATATTTGTTTTGGCATGCGACATTTGTTTATGACTTTATTTTTCCATATTCCGTATAAAAAACTGGTCTGGACAGGGGGGGGGGGTCAGTACTAAAATGTAAGACATACATGAGTACTAAAAGGATTTTCGCTAATTTTTGACATACCCCCACCTATTTTTCGAAAATGTTATTTTAGTACACATGTACTAAAATTATTTTGAGTAAATTAACATAGATACCACCCATTTTTTGCCCTTTTATGGCTTTAAATTTACCAAAATGGGGCCATTGTTACAAAATTATTCGAATTTAGTGCATCAATCTGCAAAATAATATAATTTTATTACTAAACTGTGCTGAACTGTACATAAAAATATTTTTAAAAAATATTTAAAAAATTGGAAAAATTCTGAAAGATTTCTGAAGATTTTTTCGAAAATTCCTGAAGAAAAAAAATCAAATTTTTTCCAAAATTGTTAAAAAAATGCTCCATTTTGACTGATTTTAGAACAAAATACTAAGATTTTTCAAAAATTTCTTAAAGGGACCACCCTTTTTGGTATTTTAGTACACATGGTACTAAAATTATTTTTGAGCTTTTTTACAGTACCACCACGTCACTAAATGTCATGATGTTTGAGATTTTAGTACCGACCCCCCCCCCCTGGTCTGGAAGCTTATTGTTTGAACTTTTTGTTAGCTTTTTCCTTTGTTAATATCAAAAAATACAAATCGATTTGCTCAGTTTTTGATCACGTCACCACTTGGGATTGGTTTAAGATTTAATCAAATGATCAAAAAGTGAGCAAAAAAACTAATTTCTCAAGTTCAATAAGAAACAATGAAAAGAAACAAAAGGCTTCCAGACCGGGCTTTTTTATATGGACTATAATTTTTCACACTACATACAGCTTCGTTAACAAACTTTAAAAGGATCTGGTCAGATTCTGATAAACGCTAAAGTGTATTGAACATTTGAAAATTGTTTTGCCATGTGACATTTTTTATGACTTTATTTTTCACACTAAATACAGTAGTCTTTAACAAACTTTATATAATGAAAAATGTGTTACTATCGCTTAAATTGAATACTGAAAATAGTTGCTGGCAAGGATTTGGTCAGATTCTGATAAACGACCATCACTAAAGTGTAAAGAAACATTTAAGTACTTAACATTTGTTTCGACACGTGGATTTTTTTTTGCAAATTTCACACCATGTGAAATGCGTTACTTTCGTTTAGATCAAATACCAAATATATTTCATGGATGGGAGAGTGTAAAGTGTAAAGATAATTAAAAGCGCTTAGAATTTGTTTAAAAAATGTGGCTAATTTGCTTTATACTTTATAATTTCACAAATGGGAAATGTGTTATCAACTTATCGCATAAATTAAATACAAACTATAATTGATCTAAAAATTTGGTCAAAAAACTCCAATAAACGACCATCACTAAAGTGGGTATCCCAATCAGTAGTCAGTTACGTAAATTCTTATCAGACCGGAGTTGTTAATTTACCGCTAGCTTGCAGTGATAGAGAATTGAACCAGCACCCCTCGGTTATTAACATAATGTTGATTGATCGTAGGAAGCGAAGACCAAATGATCAAAGGCGTCAGCGCTACAAACCAGGTTTAATTTGCAGTTTGAATCCCTACTTCTTCCATTGTTTCGTTCAGTTCATAGAAAGCCGAGCCAGATGTTCAAGGACCCCGCGATAACAACGAACTTCAGTTTACTAAACAATTTCCCTGGTGAAAACAATCAAAGGACTAACTAAAAGTTCTAGATTACTGGACAATCCACGTTAAATACCGTTTCTATCTATCTATTTCTTTTTTTAGGTATCCAACCCGAGCATTCCATCTTTCGTTTACGGTCATCTTCTCTCGCACTCTTTAATTTTATTCATCATGAATCGATATGAAATTATGTCTTCATTTTCCTTCTCTGTATGAGAACAATAAGGTGGTCTAAAAGTTCTAGATTACTGGGCAATCAACGTTAAATACCGACACAATCTTTTCTGCTTAAAAAACTTGAGATAATAAAATGTGACGTAATCGACTTACATTTCAGCAATACCACCAGGCTGTAGCGCTTGCACGAAAATACCCAACTCTCCTCTCGTCTCACTTTGTAGACCAATCACACTGAAACCCAGACCCCCGACAGGTGGCTTTCTTAATTGAATAGTGATAATTTCACGGCCTTGAGAAGCGGACATCATTCCGTTCAGAAACTCTTGATCTGCGGCGTAGATTGAATCCCGGAGACCATCATCAATGATCAACTTGTCGCTGTTATCTATGAAGGAAAAGTATGTTTAGTGAAATACAGTTGACTCTCTGTAATTCGATCTTCAAGGGACAAGGAAGATTTTTCTCCCAATTATAAAAAAATTCGAATTACAGAAAGTATATTAAAAGACTTTTCATCCAGCTAAGGGGACAAATAGTTTAGTTCGAATTACAGAGAGATTCGAGCAAAAGAGGTTCGAGTTATAGAGAGTTGACTGTATTCATAAGAGAGCTATGATCGAGTGGTCTATCGCGTCAGTTGCATACCAAGGGGTCCGTGATGTAATGTCAGAAGACATTGCAATGACGTACATATCATGAATACAAACCTGGTGCCCAGCCTCCATCGTTATCATCACCATATTCTGGACCTTAAATAAAAACAAGGTTGAATTCGTTATAGGATTGAATAAAGAACGCGTTTACATAAGAGACGTAGAGCAGTAGCCAGTTTATCGAAAGGAAAAAGAAAGGGAGGAAAATCTCAAAACATTGAGCTCTAGTTTAGACGGCCGACTTTCTGCCCTGCCTATTCTAATTGTTAGAGTAGGCAAAAAGAGGGCACTAATTTGGCAGTTAAAATCTTTGCCTTAAAAAGGTTGAAAGAAGACATTGCATTGACGTCAAAAGAGGGCTTTAGACAGCCAACTATCTGTCCACTTTAATTCACAATTAGAATTATTTTTAAGACTTCATAAACTAGCTCGCCAAAACTATTTGCTTGGAGATATTGCATTCAGATTCTTTATCAGCAATGCCAAAATATAGAATCTTTGTGAATTCTTGTAATAGATAAAGGAGATGACTGTTCCATTCAATAACTTGAATCAACAAAAATCGTCCAGTTTTTCGCAATTAAACACGATTACGAATAAAATTAACTACTTCATAATATAGTAGAATCTACAGCATCTAGGTAAATGTAATTCGAAAAGCAGGGAAATTTCTATGTAAAACGAGGCCCAAACTAATCCAAAGTATTAAAGAAACCTAGGGAAGGATGAAAAAAAGGCCATGATATATCTGCCAATAAAATGGTGTTCAAATCGATATAATGGCTTCGTAAACAGATTATGAAAAGTTTATCTTAGCAGATGGCTTTTGATAATATTTTGATAGTTCCTGAAACGTAAAAATCTGCTTGAAAAATAACACTCCTACTAAATTGAATACAATAAAGAGAGTATTAAAAATACATATTCTTCTAGTAGAATAAAAAGAATTAATGATCTCTTGCTTAAGACTTATATTCTAATAGTTTCAGTAAAGAAAACGAGTTTTAAGTTGATTTCGTACTCAAAGTTTCATGCCATACAGGATTGCAATCTTCAGTGAAATAAACGTTCTCTATAAAAATCTACAATTCCATGTCTATTCTGTGAATATTATCCACATTTAATATATGATAATGTTTAAGAACAATTTTTTCTTAATCTTCATTTGGATTTTTTCTAAAGTTAATTTTCTTACGTTTGTTTTATTTAGATAATTGAGAATCTATAACAAATTAATTCTAACCGCTGTGTTAACTTTGTAATGTTAATTCTGATGAATTATTTAACAAGAAGTTTTCCTGATTTTGTTCGTTCCGCAACTGAGAAATGAAAGATCCAGTAGGATCTTTCATTTCTCAGTGTCTTTTAAAGCCTTTTATTTTCTTAAAAAGTGCATTTTTCCTATTTGAAAAAATTTAAAAATGATTTTTTTGTTAAGTTGTTTAGATATACATTATGCTGCCTACACTTAGCTTAAAGTTGTAGACCAAAACCCAAAACTTTGATAACTTTTTAGGAAATATTCATTCGTATAAACTGAAACTTTGTAAAGTGATATAGGCAGTTGTAATTATTTTTAATTTCAAAGTTTTGAAAAAAGAAATCAAACTTCTAGAAATTGGCAATTTTGAATTTTAAGTTATTTTCAACCATTTTTAGAAAGTTTTTGACATAACGAATGCTCAAAATATGAAAGACTGTCCTCTTTGTTTTTACATATTCTGAAATTACTGAAATTATTCTAATAACTGAAAACAAAAAATTTTCAATTTCAATTTTCTGGTAGAGTTTTATAGGTACTTTTTTACATTGATTAATATCTGTAACGCACTCATTTTTTTGTTACCAAGGATCTCAAAATGCTCCAAACTTTGCAATGTGGCTCGAAAACGTGATTTTGACCTAAAATTTCTATCTGTAATCTGACTTTATATTTCAGATTTTTTAAATTTTCTTGTTCGAAGTTTTATATATTTTCAGAATAATGAGTCAGAAATGTTATGTGGCAATCTTTGTCTCAAAATTTCAGTCAGAAGGTGTGCACTCAAGGCACAATTTTAGTAGATCCCAAAATTTGAAACTGCCATAAAACAAGAATTACTTGTGATCCTTTCAAAGATTACTGATTAATTGAAAAAGAATAATATAAAAATCAGCCAATTATGAGAAAGTCGCCTCTTCATTTTCCTGATATTGTCTGATTCTTTTCACAAGTGGCTCTTAAAGTGTTCCATGGCTCCGAATGGGGTTCCAGTTGAAATGTAAAGGTTTCAGGTCCCTGCAAAAAGTACTTTCAAGGTTTTGGTGTGTGTACCCCCTCTCGCACAGATAAAAATATAACCGTAGAATATTTAAAAACAGAAGATTAAAACCAACAAAAAAAATATTTTCATAATTTCCTAATTAGTCCCCAGAACTTTAGTGCAGCCCTTCAGCTCCCCCCACTTTTTTAGGTCCCCCCTGAGTTTAAAAAATGAGACAGCTCCCACCCACTTTTAGGCCGATTTTAGATTTACACCCCCCCCCAAAGTGGGGGGGGGCGAGCCGTGTTCTTAGAAAGTTTTTATAATTGTGAACTTGAAGCCTAGTGTACTTTGAAGCATAATGTTATTTGGTTCTTATACTTACTTATGATATGAACCACTGCAATGACTTCACAAAGTTATGCAACTTTTCTGTTTTTGTTCCACCCAATACATCACTTTTTCTATTGTTTAATAAGTGACGTATTGGGTGGAAAATTCTAAAAGTTCTCAGAAAACTCTCCAGTGGTGCATATCATGAATAGAAAAATGTAAGACCATGTTTGCACGTGACGGTTCCGTTTCGCTCCGAAACGAAATGAAGTCATTCTATTAGCTACATTCAAGTGTTACGTCACTTCTAACCAATAGAATGGCTTCACTCTGTTTTGGAGCGAAACGGAATCGTCACATGCCAACATGGTCTAAATCATACTCGGGTAACTTAATGCATGTCCCAAATTATTCAAAATCTACTTTTCGTTTTCGCCCCCAACTCCAGCCCTTAAACCATAACAAATTATACATTTTTGGAAGCGTATTTGGATATAGAATGTTGGACTTGGTGTTACTTAATTTTATTCTCAGCATAATTAGAGTTTTTTTAAGAAAACCTAATTATTTATGACGTCATTATTCATGACGTCATAATTTAAAAAAGTTGAATATCTCAAGAACTAATGCTCGAAACGTTATGAAATTGGGACCAATGATAGAACTCATCAAGAGGAGGAGAAATGTTTTTTTTAAATTGAAAATTAGCTGATGTCAGCATTTTATTGCAAAAATTCGAATTTCTGCAATTTCTGCTGACGTCATCAATTTTGGGAAATACTTTGAACTTTTTTTGGTGACGTCATAAGCAGGTTTTCTTAAAATATCTCTAATTATACCGAGAAAAGATTTAAGTAACACCGAATTCAATATTCTACATCCAATTACGCTCCCAAAAATTTATAATTTGTTATGGTTTATGAACTGGAACTGGGTGCGAAAAATTAATGCAATTTTGGGACATGCATTAAGTTACCCGAGTAAATTTCATACCTTCTCTGAACCAGCTGAGATCTCCAGTTGCGGTGATATCAAAATCATCAATCTCCACTTGGTCAGTGTTATGAATCTTTTCACCAAGCTCTTGAACAGAATCTTGTACTGTCACAATTTGTTTGAATAACGGGCTGTCAAGCATCTGAATCATGTCAGCCAATTCCTTTTCATGACCGTAGTCACCTTGTGCTTTGAGGGAATGGCGAAACTGCTCAAATATGTCAATGACATTGTTGGTACCTATAGAATCAAAGGAGAGAAAGTGACATTGAAAGAAGATCATAACTATCCTAACCAAAAATCTTTTAATCAAAAATATTCTATGTGTAGGATTGACTAATTGACGCTGTTGTAATAATTTCCTGTGACAGTAGTTAGTGTTCATCAAGCTCCTCCATTTCAACACAAAGTGCTTTGACGGGTTATTCATTTAGCATTAATAGGTGAAATAGAAAGTGCAGTACTGTCAACTGCTCTAACTTGGGACTATCTGACAAAACATGGGACAGCAATTCGGCTACCATTTCACTGAACCTCCAAAGTCATTTGATTCGAGTTAATGAACGGCGTATTAAAAAATACACAATTTCTCTTCCGCACCGAGTAGGCTTTTAAATCGAAATATGAAAAAAATCCGTAGTGGAACACACGCAGTTTTTTATTTGACGTCAATTAGATAAGACGCTTTTGCAACGCTCTTCGAAAAAATGGCTGAAAACAAATCAAAATTCATGAAAATAACATCAAAATGGATAAAGATCAGCCTTTCGAAGCAGCCTTACCACCTCAAGCTTGCACGCCGTCAAGATGTACCAATGACGAAGACCTGGATCACTTAACATGCAAAAAATGTAAAAGATCAGTTGATTATGAGTGTACACAGCTACCTTTGTATCAGCTACAAATATTTGTGACATCCTATAACGATCATTACTTATGTTCAAACTGTGTCCGAATAACGAAGAACCTAAGAAATAAAGTGGGAAAAAACACTCAACATATGATGCAAAATGAACTTAAAAAGAAAGACGACGTCATACAAAAACTGAACAATGAGGTCAACACCAACACCAAAACCCGTGATTCCATCAAAAATGACCTCAAAACCTTTCTGGCAGGAAAACTACAAGAAATGGAGGAAAAGACAAGAAGCATGATTAAGGAATTAGAAGAAATTGACGGAGACATCAAAGAAAACATATGCCGAAATTACTAAGAAGCACAGAGAAGACTTAAGGTTTGCCGAAGAACAAAAACGGAAGGAAGAAAGTGAAAAGAGAGACATAGGACTCTAGGAAACTAAATATCATCGTTCACGGGTTTCTCGAATATTCAGGCCTAGATAAGGAAGAAGAAGAAAATGGAGTAAAATACGACAAAATTCGGTTCCGAGAACTCCTGGAGGACATCAATGTTCCAGAAATAAATGTTACTCACCACAGATTAGGAAACAGAAAAATAAAGAATGGCCGTCCTCTTAAAGTCACCCTTCAAAGTCAGCATGACAAAGATCTTATCATGAAGAATTTATACATGCTGAAAGAAACTTGATTCTTTCAGGTAAGTATCACGGAAGATTTTACAATCAATGAACGGAAAAAGATAAAGGAGATGCACGAACAAGCGAAAAAACTTAAAATAAAAGATAATAAAAATAAAGACTTCAACTGGCGCGTAAGAGGAAGCCCAAGAACAAAACTACGCATTGTTAAAAAATTGCAAAACCAAACAAAAATATCTTCAAATTATGAACCAAAATACTCTACAGAAGAAATCGCCAGCGACTGGGCATCAACAGATGATGTAGACTATAAATCGTCTACAGATGATGATAAATAATTCATTTTGTAAATAGGCAGTCGAACTCTATTAGCTTTAAAGCTAGTACAGATTTGTACACTTTTTTTCGACTTTAAAGAATATAAACATTAACATTAACGCAAATGTCTGTAACAAAGAAGACCAAATTAGTGGCAAAACGATGGAGCATTTGACTTCACTCGCGCAGCAAGTTACACACTCGTTATTTGTTAATCCCTTCGGGCGATAGGCGGCTGGTTAGGCAGCAGGTGTTCTCTAACTCTCCGATTGGCATCCAGGCATTTTGAATGAAAACGAAAAAGTTATAAAGAGCGCGCTATCAGTGAAAGTTTTATTATGACATATTATGACAGAAAGTATGATTGATAAACTTGGCGGAGTTATCAAAACAAATTTGTTGCCTTTTAACAGTAAGTGAAAATACAGGCCAGATATCAACAGTCCCATGTTTCGACCAATTGTCCCAAGTTAGAGCAGTTGACGGTAACTATTTTAATGACCAGGTAGGCCATTCATTTGAGGGCTATGCAAGTTTCCCTCCTCCTCCACTGATGCAAGTTACCCGATCTCACGGCGGTATGTTTGCATTGCTGTATCTTTTAGGCAAAAAAGCGGTAAAAAAAAGACAAAAACGTAATTTTTTTAAGAGCGCTGTTATGATTGTTTTGATTGCAGTTGCATTCAGGAGCTTGTCGCATGTTCCTAACTGCCATTGATTGTAAAGGGTCATGCTTTAGGGCATGTACCGTGAAGTTGGGTAACTTGCATCAGTGGTGGGGAACTTGCATAGCCATCAAATGACTGACCAATCAAAGCAGCAAAATTTCAAAACAAATGAACTACGTGGCTACGCTCGCAGATCTACTCTACCATTTTTGTTTTGATTTAACTTTTTATTTTAATGACCAGACAGGTCATTCATTTGAGGGCTATGCATTTTTGCCTCCACTGACAGTATAGACTTAAACTCTATATCAAGATTACGGGATTTCCAGTATGGGCCGATTTTACTTTCGTTTTGAGTGGTTTCATTTTCGATTTCAAGCCAACATCTTAGCAACAGGGTGCTCGCCCATAGTTACAGGGGTTTGTGCAAAAAACTAAACATGGAAAATTTTCCAAATCCCCAATTTCGATTCAAAGCAATAAAAAATGAAACGTTTCTATGTTTCACTTTTTTGCACCTATTCTTCAAAATGAAAATATTTAAGATTTTAAGTTATTCTTTTATTCATCAATGATTTACGGCACTTTGTTGACAATCTAGCTCTTGCATCAAATTCCTGCTTTCTTCAGTAAATTGAAGATGAGAAAAAACCTAAGCCACGGATCACGGATTGAAACAAATATATGAAGGCTGGGATTTTACAGCCACCCGTCGTGCAAGGCACTAGCGAGTTTATGTATTTGCACTTTTGAGGACGGTAAAGTGCGTGACTGAAGCTATTTGGAAAAACCCGCAGTTCTGACCCGCAAAATCTAGGACGGTAAAAGTGCTGATTTACCGTCGTCCTCAGATGGTCATGATCTAGTCACATTAGAACCTTACCGTCTCCCTCACTGAAAAACACACATACATAAACTCGGTACTGAGGCCACAGGTGCCAAAAAGAAGGGCCATTTGAATATGCGGCAACCTCATTGGTGGAAATTCGATAAACAGCTGCGAAGGAGCGCTGGGAAGCAATCAGTAGAAGAGACCACTTTTGTTTTTGTTGCAGATTTCAATGTAAACTTCTCTCAGGGATTACTTCTTGTCAATGATGTTACATGTACACATGTGTTGTGTCAACTTAACTTGTCAGCATTGTATTGTTGTAAAGGAAAAGATAAAAGAGGTAAGGCTAGCCTAGTTTATAATCCTGATATAGGAGTTTAAGTTTAGACTGACTGATGCAAGTTACCCGATCTCACGGTACAAGCTGGGCCTGGGTTCGAGCCAGATTTTCGGAGGCGAAAATCAAAAATTTATTGGCCCCAACATAATTTATGTCATAAAGAATAAAAAAGGTTATAAAGAATAGTAAACTTACGTGAAAGCAATGACATGACTCTCAAAGAATTAGCATGTGTTTGCGATCAAATATTCTTCAATATTCGTGGTAAAAAAGGTAAAAAATGTATAAAATCAATAAAAAAATTCCAATTTTTTTCTCGATCTTAGTTGTTATGATTCCACCGGTATCGAAACTTTATTATGGTTTTTAGCCTGCGGGCCATAACTCGCGTTGCTTGAATTTTCCAAGCAAAAAATGAAATCTGTTAATTTGTCACAGGCTCGATCTGATCATCACGGTATCGAAAAATTCCATCTCCATGAGTAAGACTGTTGTAGCAAAAAGCTCGTAGACCGCATAAATTTCGAAGAAGCATAGGGTAATTTAGCTCAAAATAGTTGGGTCTGTAATTTCACCTATGATTTCTCGTTCTTACGAAAACGCGGGAAATTCGATTAAAATGGTAGGCCAGTTGTGGAGGAATAGAGAAACAAACAGGAACCAAAGTAGAAGAACCAAACTTGTCCATCTTTCGAGCTATATCGCTATATAAATATGAATGTTCTTCTGTGCTTGTTGGTATTTGAAATGAACAATACATTTTTCGTCTTATTGTGTCTGGCAGTTACATCAATATGCCTTCTTACCTGTCTTTAAAAATATAAATAAAAGTAATCACGTAAAAGGACGCGAAAAAAAAAGACATAAGTGTGAGAACAGAGTAATTAAACTCGTTAGAAAAAGTACCATTAGAAGTCGTAAAAAATCAACCTGAATAAATGCAATCGAAATTCCAGAGAACTTCATAATTCCCCAAACAACATTACATTACTTTGTCAAACTCCCATCACATAAATTTTACAATTACGTCAGAGTAGACTACGCTCGCCACCGAAGAGGTTTATTTGGAAAGGGTAATTATATTTTATTGTTCGCTTCTTTTTTAAAAATTTGCCGGGTTGGAAAAGTATGAATTTCTTTGTACATATTTTACCTACCCCAAATATTTAGGAGGCTGAGTTTTAAACGAATCACCAAGTTGAAACGAACGATAAATGTATCAAGGTCTGTTTTATTTACCCCCTGGTGACTTAACAAAAGAGACTTAACTCGATGTTACAATCTAATTATTGAAAGTTTGTCTCTGCCTTTTTATAATGAGCGAGACATACGTTCTCTGATTGCGCAATTTTCATATTGACATTTTCGAGGCATTTTGATGTAACTGTCTGGTACGCAGGGAAGATATAACTGTTTTTCTACACAACAAAATAAAATGATGAACTTTTGATCTTGTTGACTTGATTGCTGATATGATGGATTGAATGATATTGAATATATCTTTTTCATATTAAAAACTTCTCAGAATTTTCCCAGGAAAATGTGCACTCCATTATTGTGTATATAAAATTGTTTGGGAGGTAAACAAACATGTTTTTGCCTGCAAGAGGGGGTTAGGACAGGACCCTGCCAACGCACCGTACTTAACAAACACCGGACATGCGAAAGTCCGGTGTAAAATGAGAATGCAGCAGTTCACTTGGCAAGTGAATGAACCTTCGCCCGGCAGTTAGTAACACTAGGAAATTAAGCTTTCAGAAAAAACAACATCAGTCATCTACAGGATGTATATATTTGCAACAACACAAGGATGATGAGAGTTATCTGAATCAAGTTCACAAGACAATATTAATTAAAACTTGAAAGTTGGAAACAAAATAAAACGTGCAGCAGCCAAAATCAACCAACCAAAATTTGTCATTCAATTCCCAAGACAGCGCTTCGATTTTTAAGGCCTTGTTTATACGCTAAAGTAAAAACAATTACGCACATGTAAATGGGTCATTGTTTGAGGTCCACAAAATTTCCGGGAAATAGCCTATCCGGCAGTGCGCGGATCTAGGTGGGTTCCGCCTCCCCTGTAGATCTTTTTCTTGGGAAGTTGATCTTCAAATTAGTTTTCAAGGTTGGCTTGGCTCAAATTTTTTCATCTATGGCTCAAATTTTAGGCAATTTCTCAAAGTTTTTGAAAATGTTAATTTCATTAAAAAGCGCCGGGTTATTTTTTCACCAGTTTTTAGAGCATGTCATGGTTGCCCCCAAGGAAATTTCCAACATAAAACTCTGCCCCTAAGATCCGTTTCCCACCACAAAAAAAGCCAGAAAAACAGGTAAATATATAGCCAGTTTTTAAATGATCTTGTCCCTGAACTGTAGATATTATCAAAATTTTGCCCCTGCCCTTGAAAAGTGGGCAATCTCTGCCCTCGAGATCTCGATGATTTCTGCCTTACTCCGAAAACTGGTTTTTTCATGAATCCCTTTAGAAGTTGTGAGGTGCATTTTTTTGCTTGAGAGTCAAGTAAGCGATATAGCGCTTTCGCAGCATTAATCTTTGATACGCATTTTGGCGGGACGCTAGTGTGGCTAACTGTTGGGTAGTTAGTTCAAGATGCTGACGGGGAGCTATAATTGAAAGCGTCAATAGTTGCGAAAATGGGCCTCAAAGCCTCCTGCGACTCAACCAAATAAAAATAGAAATCAAGCAAATTACCAACATATTTGAAAGGTTTAGATCACGTAATTATGCTGCCTTTTTTACCGTTTGTCACATACAGTCGAGTTTCATAACCCAACCCTCTTTTTTGGATTACCAAAGGGACACTATTCTTTCTTGATGCTTTACACTGCTTTACAATGGAAAATTGGCCTCCTTTTAAGTTTAAAAGTAATCAAAAGCAGTTGAAAGATGATTGAATATAGTCAAATGACAACTGAATTCACTCAAACAGAATAGACCTAACTCTTCATACAAAAATTACAGGAAACGCATGTTTGGACTTTGTACCCTATGCTGCACGGAAGCACTTAAGCCAAAGTCCCGCAAAGACAGGACCTGACAGGACAAAAATCATTTTTTTGAAGTTTGCAAAAAAACGCCACATGAAGATCTTTCAAATTCAGTATATATGTGAATAGAGCAGTAAAAAATACAACTTTTCTATTTTTCCTTTTTTTTTGCAAAAGTTCTCTATGAATGAAAATAAAGGGATAATGAT